>NC_045686.1:24599294-24899294 GCF_003331165.1 Xiphophorus hellerii | reverse complement strand
AGGTCTACTTGGATGCAATATTGGATAGAATATTCAGTCGCCTGGGTCAGTGTACTGATAAGGGATTCATACAAATTAATAATCCAGTTATTTGTAATTGTCATAATTTTCCCTCCACTTTGCAATGAGTTGCTTTATGTTTATTTGTCCCATAAGGCTAATGAAAATATAATGAAGTATACAGCTATAATTTGACAAAATGTAGAAAATTTATGGTGTGAATACTTTTGAACTACCCTGTATTTATAAATTTAGAAACATATGTAGACAGAAGGATAAAATTTCCAGAATCCAGATAAAAAAATCTAATAATATGTTGGTAGAGTCTGAATAGAATGCAGCTCTAGTGCAAGTTGTGGTGTAGATCAGGTCTTTCCATTGTGGAGTTAGGTAAGTTGCTGAGATGAAGTCATTATTTTCTGCAGCATGCTGTGGTCTTTGCACTGTTTCCTCCTCCAGCATTTCAGCCTAATCCACTGCTGACAATGTGCAGTTCATCGTCTCTTTTAGATCCACAGAGCTGTTACTCAGACACAGCTTTATGGAAGCTTATTCAGCAGATCTGATGGAACAGAAGGTTTTCTCCTGCATGGTGAAATAGTCTATTGTCATGCTTTGCTATGTCATTAGCATGCATGACATGCAGGAATTCACTGAAGCACATTTGCATAAATTAGACTGGGAAGGCAGCAGTAGTGCTTGTGAAGGCACAGGGTGTGTTCTGATATTATACAGCTCAGTTTGTTTATGAAAGGATATCCAGCAGGCCGGACACTACCTGTCATTTCCTGCCTTGTAATGGTAGCATTTGGCCTGCTCAGACCCAGAGCAGAGTTGTTAGCTTCTAGCTTGTCTTACTAACTTGTCTCATTCTTTATTTCTTAAAGCTGAAATGTGTCAGCTGTTCTAGCAGACAGTTAATGAGCAGGAAAGTCCCTGTTCTTCCACTTTTAACAGTTAGGTTCCAACACTGCTCCTTTCTCCCTACCTTTCATTTTTCTCCTGAATGTACCCTTCTGCCTTCCTTCATCCTTTTCCCTTCACTTTATGCTTTTGTTTAATAGGCTGTGGTGGTGCTTGTAACAGTGGAGTAATCACATATGGTGCTGGGCACACATAAAGATGTGCTCCCACTGGTAGCTGCTGCTGATTCTAGCTGAAAACAGATCTCTGGTAGCTCAGCAATTTTCCTCCAGCAGCTTTGCTATTTATCAGCAGCTCTGGATGCAGCTTTTTCAGGCTGCTACTGCCACACCATCAGCACAACTGCTCATCGGGTTTCTGGGAGTGTGTGTGCCTGAAGTCAAACTATGTGATGGCTGTTTATTTAGCGTACACCAGGCTACTGCGTATATGTGTTCTGTGACTGTCAGCCCTCAGGAGATCATGAGAAAGAAGATCAACCACAGTAAAAAAAAAAAAATCACATGTAGAGGTCAAAGGGATTAAAATGACTATAGACATAAGACAGATGTGACTGAAGTAACTTTTTTATCCATTATGAGTACTATAGTAACTAAGAAAGCTGAAAAGAGATCGGTCAGTATCTCAGACTGGCATTTTGTTCTGCTGCTACCAACATCTGGACCGCATTCAGACTTCCATCAGAACGGATCAGCAGTAGTAGATCCTGAAAGGATGTCTGCCTTTATTAACAACCTCTATCCTGATATGGATGATGGATCAGATAATTACAGAGATTGAAGTATTTTATAATTTTTTTTACCCTGAAGACCATGTTGGACAATGGCTACTCTTCCATGTAAAACAAGTGCAAAACATAACATGTCCAGCCTGTCAGAGCGAGACAAATGATTATAAAAAGTAAAAGATCTAGAAATACATTCTTTGGTTAAAGCAATAGGGGCAAGCACTGTGGTATGTCACAAACACGAACCAAGAATAACATGCTTTCTTCAGTAATCACAAAATACTCAAAGGAACATTACATAAATAATAATTTTAAAAATATAATAAGTTAATTGAATAAAATACAGGAATAAAGACAGTTAAAACATATAGAGGGAAAATACTGCCTGACCTTTTATGATATAATAATATGTAAAACATAGAATAGAATAGAATAGAATAGAATAGAATAGAAATTCAGATATAACAGATATATAGGTTCACACAAAATGTTAACAATATTAAAAATGAATAATAATATATGATTTTTCTGTTAAGATTAACAATAATAATAATAAAATACAGTACAAGACTATTATAGAAAGTAATGTGAAGAAATAAACATATTGGACTCACTTAATGTAATGTGTATTTCTTTTTTTTTATATCATGACTGTAAAAAGAATGAGGGGTCTCTGTATGCAGCTGAGTTGCGTTTACTCTTTTGCCCATGCCGTGTCTGAAACCTCTGCACCTCTCCTCCGCTCACAAAGCAGCCGATAAACAGTTTGCATTCTGTGTCTCGTTCCCAGATGATGTCTGTTGAGGCTCGTAAGGCGAGTTGCACCAGTCAGCCTCTGAGAAGGTGTGTCAAGTAGATAAACAATGCTGTAGTCACTCTGGAGTGAAACCACAATAATTACATTTAACAGGTTTTAACTGTGGCCACAGAAAAAGCCCAGATAAAGCTGCAGGGATTAGTTGTTTGACCCGAGTGGAGTGTTCACCCTGCTATAGACCTTATCCTGATCCCTCCCTGCAGACAGACCAACGTCTTGGACTCCTTTCTCTCATCTCTTACGTTCAGTGACAACAGGAGCAGAGAGAGACCTGCAACTCTCCAGGCCCTGACTATTAGCTAATTATCTGGCATTAAGTCCAAATGGAAGACTTCCCTCTTACATCCCATGCCACATGGCCGCTACAGGGATAAGCTGTGTTCTTACAAATTCACAACCACTTGCCCTGAGGACGCAGGGGGCACTGACAGAATGAGTGAGACTGGAGAGCCAGGGCAGGACCGTGACCATACTGGCTTTTTTATTCCATTTAGCAGGATTAGATCTACTTAACACTGTATCTATCAAAATATGGTAACAAATTCAGTTTTTAAAATGAAGTGTAAAATCTGTACATTGGTTATAAATAGAACCGCCTTGAGAAATGTTCATCATTTACACAAACCATGTTTCATTTAAAGCATCAATTTATGTTTTATTCACACAGGAATGGGTCTATGTAAAACTGATAAAATCACAGGCAAGAATTGTCAGTCTGAAGGAATGTCCCACATGGTGCTATAGGAATGAAGGTGCACACAAGCCTGCCTGTAGATCTTAGTGCAGGTGCAATGCTGATCTGATAAAATGATTAACTCTTCCTTTACTCTCGTTGTGTTTGCTGCAGCTGTCTCATCTCATCATACTCCAGCTAATTTGAACTATGGCTCTGCTCATGGTAATGCTGGCAATTTCCCTTTTTTTCCTCTTTGCAGGTCACTGCCAGGGGATTCGCCCCATTGTTGCAGTTTGCCTACACTGCTAAGCTGTTACTCAGCAGAGAAAATATCCAGGAGGTCATCCGCTGTGCAGAATTCCTGCGCATGCACAACCTCGAGGACTCATGCTTTCGCTTCCTGGAGGCTCAGCTACGCAGAGAGGAGGACAACCTCATGCTTTGCCACAGGGGGGCACCGGAGGCTATCAACTCAGAGGATGAAAGCATGCAGTCAGAGTGTGAAAGACCCGCCTCCCCAAGGACACGGCATTGTGCAGACACCCTGGCCTCCGTTCAGAGTCCTGATGATGACAGGTTAGCAATGACTGTGTCCAGTAACTTGACAGATGGCCGGCTGGACTTTGAGCGACATGGAGCATCAGATCTACCACGATGCCCAAAGTACAGAAAATATCAGTGGGCTTGTAACAAGCACAATAATGACACTTCCTCACACACCAGTACCTCAGGTTTTCCAAGCACAATTAAGGAGAGCAGCATCAGTGGGGTTCTGCCGGGTCAGGGCAGGCTGCCTGTGACACAGATAAAAGTTGAACCGCAGGCAGAGGAAGAGACCATCTCTTTGTGCCTGTCAGGAGATGAACAGGATGTCAGGGACAAGGACAGTGTGACAGCTATGGAAATGGATAACCCCTTATCTCTGGAAAGAACCAAGAGAAACAAGTCCTCATCTTGCCTCCAAGCCTACTTCAAGAAAGGAATAGACCTTCCTAGTCTGTCCAACACTTCACAGCAGCTACTCACCAACAGACTTGTCTGCCCCCAGGACAAAGGAAACTCTCAGGGAGATCATAAAAAAGACTTCAGGCCTTTTACTGGGGAGCTGGATCTGTCTGTTACATCCCCAAAGGAGGTAGATGGTTTCCCTGCAGGGTTGTCTCTGAAGTCTGCTTCCTGTGATGGTGTCTGCAAACAGGAAGTTGAGCTAGACCGCCGAAGTGTCATATTTTCCTCAGGGGCCTCCAATCGTCTGGGACCGCCAGCACATTCCTACCCCGGTGGGAACTCTTTGGAAATGGAGCTTTCTGATCAAGTGACAAAAGGACTGTGGGCTGAAGCCTGCCAGTCCCTCCCAAACTCCCAGGCTTATTCTCCCAGCACCACTTCCTCTGAGCCCCCAGTCCTTTCACGTCCACGCCCCAACACCAGCTGCCCAGTGCCAATCAAAGTATGCCCACGCTCTCCTCCTTGTGAGACGCGCACCAGAACTTCCAGCTCCTGCTCCTCTTACTCCTATGCGGAGGACGGTAGCGGAGGCTCTCCCTGCAGCCTGCCCCAGTTCGAGTTCTCCTCCTCGCCATGCTCCAACGTGGCACGATGCCTCAATGTGGACCAGCAGGAGCAAAGTGTGGGAGGGGATGCTCGTTTCAACCAGGTGCGACCCAAAATCAAATGTGAGCAGTCCTATGGAACCAACTCAAGCGACGAGTCCGGGTCCTTCTCAGAAGGAGACAGTGAGTCATGCCATGCTCAAGAGCGAGGGCCAGAGGTGAGCGGGAACACACTCCCTGTCACATGTAGTAGAATATCACCACCATAATGGCTAATTATTTTACAGTGGCCTTCTTTCTGGGTCTGCATTAGTAGTCATTAAGTCACTATTTAATTGAAGCAAGACTGTTCAGTACAAGATTTACAGGACTACCAAAAGGCACAGATGGGCTTTGATATTATTCATTTGCTTTATGCCCTGCTTTAAATGGCTCTAGTGACTCTGAGTATTGAAGCTTAGAGTCTCCAGGACAGTCTACATGCAGGATGCTATGGGTTGGATTTAGGATTAAGTCTTCACCAGTTCTTAAAAGAACCGGCCTTATACACTATATTTAGAATATCTAACAAAGCTAATTACCAGAAAATACACTTCATATGATGTGTATTTTCTGGTTTATAAACCATTCAAAATATTGGTTATGTTGTTAAACGCTGGTAAATTTGACATGTGAACATAAAGTTTTACACTGCTACCCTAAAGGTAGAGGAGGAAGGTATTAGCTCAGACTCATGATGAGACTAAAACACAGCTCATCTGTGCTGACAAGAATGAATAGACAATCCTCTAAACATCCCGTCGTAATCCACCTGGAGAAACGTCCTCCAAACCTCAGACTAGACGACTGTTGTTGTTTATGTGATAAAGATCAGTGAGAGGCTGATTGCCACCCCAGAATAACCCAGGCATAAAGACAGTGAGACTAGTAGATTTTGACCAAGATTGAGAAACTATTTTTGGCTCATAAATTGAATTGTTCTTTGCTGTTCTGTGGTTTTTCTGTTATTTGAATACACATTTCCAAACTTCCCTCTCAGGATTCTCTTAGGATTAAAAAATAGGTTTCTATCTCACTGTATGGAATATAAAATGCATCTCTTATGAATTATACATGTGGGGGTTTGTGTACCACACTGCTCATTGTATGTGGAGTCTATAACATGACATGCTGCTTGTTGCAGAGTGTGAACTTGTGACCTTTGAATTCTCTGTTTCCCTGCCATCTTTATTCTTTTGATATTACACTCAGAGATATTTGCCGGAGGTGTGAGAAAAAAAATTCTGATGAGATTTGTGAAGAGGGCTGCTCTAAGTGTACAGAGAGAGCAGGAGGAACTGGAGAGAAATAGTGTGTTACCATGGCAATGAAATTCACATAACACATTGGTATGTTGGAGCATCATGAAAGGGGTGTGCAACAGTTCTGCTGCACCAACAGGCTCAGATATAATATGTGATTATTACCCTCACTCTATGGCCTAAAACATTCATCCCCATCAGAATCATAGAGCTCTGATGAGCTGAACATGTCTCTGTAAATTATATGGAACTCATTCATAAGACTGTTATTATTATCAGTGAAAACAAGACAAAATGACAAGGAGGCATTTCAGTCCCTTTTATCATTTCTCTGTGTGGGCACACGCTTTATTATTTATGTGTCAGCCACTGTACATACCGGCTTTCTCCACACAATATCCTCTGTCAAATCTGTATTGAGTCACACAGGGTTATCTGCCAGCGTTCTGCTCACTATCACAAACAATTGATAAGACTCTTCATGAATGAATATGGCTCAGATCTGCTTCTTATGCAGTGTGTTACTTATAGTAAGGATCACTGAGTCACCTCTATGGCTTGTTAAAGTAAAGTTACATCATTCTTTCTGAGACACACTTTTAGATAAACAAATGCAATAAACTTTACTATAATTAGTTAATGAAAATAACTCAGGTGGAGAAATAAAGCACTTTATTAGGACTACACCTGCACATTTATTTCCCATGATGGCCCTCTCTGGGACTCATTCTTAACTTTGTACAGAGAAGGCTCGAAGAGATTAAAAATAGCTGAATCTCAGGATAAGTTAAGCATATGCTGCAGATTCCATGAAAAAGAAAGTTGTTTAAATATAAGCCCAGTCTAAGGTCATGTTGTAGGCAAGTGCCAGTAGGAGGATAGAGGTTAACTTACCACTATTGATGCCAGTCTATCTGACACTTACTTATTGTAACCAGAATAGCAAAGTGTCATCTCCAGTCTACTTAAGTGGCAAACAAGCCAAACTTATATAAAGTAATAAATGTATAATAAAATGCCAGCAATTACTGCAAACAAAAATCATGAGAATAAAGAGAGTAAATACAGAGAAGTGAGGATGACAGCAGAGTAAATCCTCCTGCAGCCTCAGTTTAACTATTAACTGTGAGCCAAGGGGAAAAAAGTAAAGAAAAACTCACAGGAGATCTACAGGAATGGTTGTTGAAAATGTTTCCCATGTCTTTTCAATGTTGTGTATATGTTTTAAACGTGTCAGTGGCTTGACAGAGCAAATACTAGAGTTCCTTTCATCAAGGACACAAGGAACTATTGGAAGAAAGATTACATTCTTCAGTTGCTGCATAAATGTCTCCCTTTGGAAGTGAATAGCACAAATAGACTACATTTTGAGGTCGCGTGTAAGTCAGTGTGTATGTTACTTTTCTCATCTTGATTAACTTCACTGCAAGGCAGATACACATATACATTTATATTCGACTGATTGAAAACTAGGGATGTTTAAAAAATAATTTATATCTACCCACTGTTGCTGAAAATACAACATTTTAATCTGATTTTAAAATGAAAAACTCTGGACATAGAAAAATCTACATCAAGATTTGTATGCCTAAATTGATAGAATTGGTGAAATAGTCTAATCAGGATTAGGACTAAGGACTAACCTGAAAAGGCCATAAAAAGCTCTCCATGAATGTCCGTAGTGTGAAGGATTTGATCAATATTATCTGAACTTGTTGGACTGTAAATCAGATGAAGCTGATGTAGGTTACACTATAATATGACATGTTCTTTGTGATATTCATAGTGGAAAAGTGTTGTTTTCTATGTAACACTTCAGTCCCACCCTGTTAGGTGAGATATGTATCACATTGTGGGTTTTCTCATCGTCCTCAAATGTTGTGTTTTAACTGCATTTTAATTCTCTGTATTGCTCTCTATTATTCTCTTTGTCCAGCATTCTGTTTATGTCACACCATATTTTAGTCCTATAATGCCCACACATTTATTCCTTTGCTAAAACTCTCTCTCAGTGATTATATATTAACAACATTTTAGCTGCTAGTCTGTCTACATTTGGCATTTGATTTTTTATTTTATTTTATTTTTGCCTGGTTTAGGTAGGCCTGGTATTACACCTAGTATTGCATAAACACCCTTTATGCAATAGTCAAACTATTGTTTGACTTTCAATCTAGGTTTTTGGCTGTCTTGTTTTCTTTTAAAGCTAAATCAGCAGACAAAAGAAAAAACAGAACATATTTGTTTGTTGTTGGCTCAGTGTGCCCACTGTCTTTGCATCTGTCAGAGCTGTTGTTTCTTGTTGCAGTGTAGGTGGTGTTAAGTTGGTTCTTGTGCAAAGATTGGTCGAGAGGTGGAAATATGCATCTCCAAGTGAAGAATAAGGAAGCTGCAACACAATAAATAGCAGGTGTAAAGGCCTCGATTTTAGCTCCACTAAAACAATCCCAAAGAAACCTGATGTAGTTTAGATTTGATGTAGCTGTGGTGCAAATCAGATGTCATTGTCATTTATAGCAGAGTGGATGCTATAAATCCCCCTATATAAAATCCATTTAGCTTGTATGTAGATTATATGCATGCTACTTGCAAGCTAGACACACGTTACATAAAATAATTATGTGGTTTAATCTGTATATACATGATATAATCTTATAGGACTATTTACAATAGCATAAATTGATATTGACCATTGATAAAGCATGAAGCAAGATGGAACCAAACACCCTTTATGCACCCAGAGAGAAGTGAAATGAAACAATATGGGAAACAGTACAAATATGGTGTGATGGATCAATGTTTAGCTTAGCAAAAACAGAGTTCAGTGTTCAGTATCTGGAGTGTCAGTGTTCTTCCTGTGCAGGAATGAAGGAACATGCCAGAAAGCATTCATTGTGATATTAGCTGGAGGTGCTGCTCCTTTCTATGTGTGTTGCTGTTTGTTTGTGTCTGTGGGTCAGGGTGGCCCCAACAATGTGGCCCCCACACTCACCCACTGACTACTGGAGACAGGCTCCAGGTTGCTCCCACCTCCATTACGCTGAACAAGATGCAGAAAATAGATGGATCATCTATGTTAGCTCAATTCAACATAGATGCATCTAAGATGACCTTCCTCAATTGTGTAGAGTTTTTATTTGTTAATATTAACAATTAAACATGATTAAGATGTTTCATATAATCCATTTCTTTATCGATTTCTGGAATACTCTTTGGAGCTGGAGTATGTCCCAGCATGTGCAGGAGGTGGGCTCTAACAGGTTTTCAAGTAGTTTTATTGATGCTCCTTCTTGTTGTTTTAAATAACCAAGACCCTGTTGAGAGGAAGGGCGCCAACTGAACAAGCAGCTATGATATGCATCAGCCTCAGGTGTGTTAATGTTTAACCATTTTGACTGAAATGAAAATTTGTCCTACATAGTCAATATTTTAGACCCAAATTTGAGACATGTACATCCATAATGTCTAACAATGCTCAGGGTCAGGGCTGCGAAGTATGCAGCCTTTTTGTGCCTGTAACAGATGAGCCCTACTTTTCACTCTGTACCCCATTTTCAGCATAATGACCCTGGGAGGGAAAATGACTGAGTCTTGGGAGGAGAAATGTGAAACAAATGTAAATCCAGAGCGGTTTTGTGGGAATTTATGACCAGTGTTGAAGCATACTCTGTCATCCTGACTGTGCTGCTGAACTGGTTTTTGTGGTGGAGTGCTTAAATTTAGCCTTCCCCTGTGTACCAGTGACTGGTGGATGGGATGGAGGGCGGAGGAATGGGAGGGGGCCAGGGGTGACCTTGACAAGGTCGAAATGTCTCTTTCCCCTGGTTTCCCTCAGCCTGCTCCTTTAGTGGTTAAAAACCATTTTTCTCTAATTGCCTTGCATTGTGATTGTAAACTCGTTCTTGAATTGGGATACTCCGGCTAGAGCCAAGCATAGCCTTGAAAGCCCCATTTATTATTTATCATGTGTCTGCATACAGATGTTGAGCTAAGTTGAGAAATAGGGCCGCAGTCCTAAAGAAGAATCTGGAGCCTTTTCTCACAGGGAAAACTGACTTCATTCCTCTATTGATAAGGCACCTTCCAGCAGTCCCCTTAGTGCAGTCCTTCCACAAAGTGGGACCCCGACCCCTGCTGGATGCCATGTGGGGGTGAGACATGGCATCTCTGCCTCTTGCCACCTCTGGTTGTTGTCCTCTGAGAAAGAACCATTCCCCAGGGGCAGCTGGCCCAGCTTGAGCCTGCAGGTACAGGCGGAGCTCAGAGTTCTGCTCCCTTCCTCCTTTGTTTGACTTTGTTCTTTCTGCACTCCGCTGAGGGAGCCACAGGAGGGAAGGAGAACAGAGAGACAGCTCTTCTCATCTCTGCCAAGCTCTACGGCTGTCTTCCTCTGGCTCTTTGTTATGCCTCCACCATTTCCCTCGGTGCCTAAAGCTACAGCTCTCTGGTGCAGGCAGATACAGCTGGGGTGGATCTGCCTGTGATGTGCTTATCGGAAGGTTTGCCATCACCTGAGGGAGAGCGGCCGACTTATTGTCGCGCTCCAGACAAGGAGAAAGAGAATAAACACGTGCAGCCCTGATAAGTTGTCATATCGGGGGTGGATATCACATGGCTTTCTGATCCTGGTTTGAGCTGGCAAATCAGTGCAGCATTTACTCCACTAATTCTTTTGTTCTTAAGAATGAGGGGACTGCCACTAGTCATGATGCAGATATGCATACCCCCAAAGGACTCCTGCCAATGATTTTGGGTTGACAGGTCGATTCACTAACCCCACCCCGCCAACTCTGTCACCATGGCACACTTCCAGGTGCTAAGAGGCAGATGGAGGAAGACGCTTTTCTTAGATCACCTTTTGTGCTGCCTGTTTAAGAAGAGCAGGAAGAACCTGAGCTCTTCACTGAGAGGCATCAGCAATGGTACCCTACTGCCATCTTGTGGTATAGACAGGGTCTACAATCCTATATTCAAAGAAGTTATTCTCATTTGAATGTGGTTTTTTACCTTCATTATTCAGTTGTGCACTTAGATGCCGTAAATATTAGACAAAAGAAGTTTTTCATATTTAGCTAAAGATAAGTAATGATAAAAAATGAAATAACTATATGGACAAAATAAATGATTCTGAAAAAATAAGATTAACTCTTCTGTCTAGCACACAGGTGTCAAACTCCAGTCCTCGAGGGCCACTGTCCTGCAGTTTTTAGATGTGCCACAGGTACAAAACACTGGAATGAAATGGCTTAATTACCTCCTCCTTGTGTAGATCAATTCTCCAAAACCTTAATGACCTAATTATTCTATTCAGGTGTGGTGCAGCAGAGGCACATCTAAAAGTTGCAGGACAGCGGCCCTTGAGGACTGGAGTTTGAGACCCCTGGTAGCAGAATTAAAGTTTGCTGTTTCTTTCTTTTCTAGGTGAAGCTTCCTTTTCCTATTGATCAAATCACAAATCTTCCACGGAATGACTTCCAAATGTTGGTCAAAATGCACAAACTGACATCGGAACAGCTTGAGTTCATCCATGATGTGAGGCGGCGGAGCAAGAATCGCATCGCAGCGCAGCGTTGTCGCAAAAGGAAGCTTGACTGTATTCTGAACCTGGAGTGTGAGATCAGAAAACTAGTGAGTGCACCAGTCACAAACCATCATCAGCAATTACATGGATTGTTTCTCACCAGAATGTTTGTTGAATCATGTTTATATCATCATCATTTTCTGAATTTATTGCCTTTTGTTGACTTATTAACATATTTTTTTTTTCTGTTTGCTTGAATATTGAATCATTGAGTTGGACAGACTGGCAATGTTGAACCTGGTCTATGCGTCTCATTGGTTCACAAAACACAACAAGCTCACATCCTCAGTTCGATCACTGGAGGCTTTTAAAGTGCATCTAAAACACACCTCACACACCTTGAGCTTTTCCACATTGTCTCATTATCACCACAAACTTCAGTGTTCTGTAAAACACTGAAGTTTCCTTCGCTTCACAGTCGTGAACTGTGATGTAGACGGAAAAACAATCTGTGGCCCACTGAAAGCTCAATCTGTCAGATTGGATCTGTGAACATCAATTTCCCAATAATACCACAGATTCTCAGTTAGATTAAAGTCTGGACTTTAACATGTTTGACCTAAACCAGATGACTGAAGTTCTGTCTGGATGTTTGGGTTCGTTGTTCTGTTGGAGGATAACGCTCTGGCCTTGTCTCAACAGTTTCTTCCAGGATTGCCCTGTTTTAGCTTTAAAGTAAGCTGGTGGGGGCTTTTTAGGTTTTTACCGTGTAGAAAAACTTCAGTTACTTTGGGCTGGTCTATGACATTTCAATGAAGTACAGTGAAGCTTGTGACAAAAAATTCAAGAGCTGTGAATAGTTCCACACGGCTGTGTGAATGTTACATTGATATCTGTATTCCTTTACTAAATGTGTGTGTGTGTGTGTGTGTGCCGGTGCACAGGAGTGTGAGAAAGAGAAGCTGCTGACAGAGAGGAACCAGCTGAAGGCCTGTATGGGAGAGCTGTGGGAGAACTTCTCCTGCCTGTCCCAGGAGGTGTGCCGGGACGTCCAGCTGAGCCCAGAGCAGGTCCAGTCCTTACACCACTACTGCCCTGTGCTGCGACCCCCCAACTCCACTGCCAGCAACAACGCTGCCCACGAGCCAAGGCCACCCGCCATCAGCACCCCGGCCACCACCAGCATCGACCTCACAGGCCACTCTGGCTCTGCCACCCCTGAACCCAGCTTCCAGGGGTCACCGGGACCCTCAGAGAACGAGCCTGAATCTGCCGTCAGGAACGGGGCGGACCAGGATATGGGGGGCCGCGACACCAGCTTGTACTCCACATCAGAGTCTGTGGAAAAATCCAACCAAACAGTAACGGTAGATTTTTGCCAGGAAATGACTGAGAAATGTACAACTGATGAGCAGCCAAGGACAGACAGTACCAAGTAGAGGTGGATCTTTATTCAGTTGTTTTGAATGTTTTTCTATTATTTAATTTTACTCCTCTGACAAACCCTTTCTCTGGGTTGTGAGATGGTCAGCCTCTGCCAGTGTTCACTGAAAAACAAGCTTTGTATTTATGTCATTTTGTGTTGTTTTCGTTTCTGTATGTTTTGTTGAAATGGTTGACACTAAAATTGTCTTAACAGCAGCAATACTGTTCTGCAGGCATTCTCCTCTTACCCTGACAGAGTGGGAACCTCTCACCAAACTCGTACTATGGTGCTATACCCGGCCAGCCGGCAGGAGCCTCTGCAGAGGAGACTGCCGTTCATGTGTCACACATCACAACTTCAAGTTGAACCTCATTGGACCTAAGCAGCAGCTCTCTTTTTATACAAACAGGATCTCTGTTTCTTTCTGTCTGCTGTCCTATTCTCCTTCTACTGCTCCGTCTTCAGATGTACTCACACACACTCACACACACACTGCTTCCCCATCAGGTCCAGACCTGCTCTAGAGATGTAGAGACACAAATGTGTGCAGGATCACCTCTAAACTACTTCCTGAGAGTATAAAGGCAACTATTTATTAACCCCACATGATAGAAACCAAGTTTTTCAATGTCATTTTTATCAGCATCCAATCCTGAGGATACCTTCAAACTATGAGATGTTTCTTCTGATTATCCTGAAAATCTCCTGATGATTTTAGCACAAACACTTTGGTCCTGATTTCCACATTTCTATAGGCTGCCTAACAGGTGTGAAGGTTTAACATTTAACCTGTAAGATTTTATCTCTGAGAAATCAGTTTGTTCAGTTTGTAGCTGAAAAACTGTAATCATTTGCATTATTGATTTTTTTGTACCTCAAGATTCATCCAGCATGGAGATTGTTGCTTCCAGCTACAAATGGAGTGCATCTTAATTTGGGAGTACTTCACACTGGACAGCATTTGTTTAAAGTATTTAAGTTCGGTGCATCCATTTCATTAACATCAAGATAAATCATCATGACAGTGAATGCAAACGTTTTGCTCAAACAAGAGCAGAGTTTTATCAACCTAAATAAGTATTTAGTACAGATCCAGTTTTTCCAGGATGATGTAAACAGAGATTTGTAGCAGCTCTGGCAGTAACTTTTTCAAGAAAGTTCTGATGAGATTCTGCACACATTAGTGTAAACTTCTCAGATGTTTGTGTGTGAAAGCAGCTCGTTAGTCTCTCTCTGCCTCTGTCTACCTCTCTCAGTCCCACTCTCTCTCTCTCGCTCTGTCTCTTCTATGATTATATCTCAGTGGCCCTTTTCGTCACAAGAATTCAAACTCAGGAAAAAAAAAATCCTCTGAATGTTCAACCTAATTCATTGAAAATGAGATGAGAGCTTCTGTACAATAGGAAGTTACAATGCAGTGAGACTGTAAAATGTTCATATGCAAAAAAAAAAAAAAAAAAAATGTTTTCAAGCGTTTCTTATTTGTATTTCTGTACAGGAGAACTTTGTACAGCCTGTAACTGAGAACATTCCTTCTATGCCTTCCACAGCACTGAATTGAAAGGAGAATGATTAGATGGCTATTTTTATTTCCCACTCATCAGCAATACCATTGTATTTGGATGTTGTATCAGTGATTTTTCAAGTGCTTGTTTGGCAGATGTGTATATAGTATGGAGCATGATGACTGTAACAGTGATTTTTGTACGTGTAGAAACATAAGTGTTTCTTTTTATTTCACTTGGGTTATATCAAGCACCTTTCTAAGGGAAAACTTTTTCTTTGCTGTTTCCTGTCCTGCCTAATGAATGCTTTCCATCATGGTGGGTGTTCTGATACTCAGGAAATCAGCGCAATACATGAGTACACACACACAAAACACACACAGTATGCATCCATACACAATCATCAGCCCCTTGCATGTTTAGAAATGACCCATGAGAATATATTTTATGGACTGGCTCAGGCCGGCCCAGCTTCACCTTTGGCTCCTTTTTAAATGTGAAAACTTCTCATGTTCTTTCTCCCCATGTTGCTTACTTCCTATTATAGCAGTATTTAAAGATGCTACTTGTGTAAGCTCTCACGTTTTGCTATTGACATTTTAAAATTTATCCAAGAAATAAAGTAAAGAATGAATGAATGAGTTTAGGCACTTTGTTTCCGGCCCCGAGCGCTCAGAGCCACTAGCACTTCAGCTACAGTCTTTGTCATTATTTTCTTCTAAGTCTGAACCTGGAGCACTTAAATTGGCCCTGCAAGAGCAAATGTTTTTGATGTCATTATATTAATATACGTCGATGAAGATCTAAAAGAAGTTAATGTTTTAGTATGTGATTATTCTCAACTTTGCTTTGTGTTTATTTAGTAATGAAATAAGCTAATTCCTGATTGAGTTGACATGTAAGTGGTGTGTGTGTGTGTTGTCCAAATGACTGAATACCAATCCTGTAAGGTCGTAAAATTGTTACCCTGATTGTGTTTGATCATCCACCTCTGTGATGTGCATGCTGCCTAGAACTATAAGCGTAGTTAGTTGGTCAAGCTCATGTTTTGCCTTGCAAGTTCTCTCTTCTTTTAAAATGCTTTTAAAAATTATTTCCCAAAATGTTCTGTATAAAGAAACTTAACTGTATCAAACCTCACTAGAGGCAAGCTACAAGCAAGTATAAGCAGGGTTGAATTCAGCATAAAACTTTGTTGCTTTTTCTTCTCTTTAAAGTCCCAATCCTAAAGGTACGTACCTGTGACGGTGTCGCTTCTGTTGTGCTGAGCTTTTCAACTAAGGCATAAATAACTATGCTAACTTTGTTATTTTATCTATCAAAGTCAGTCTTCAAAGTCTACCTCCGCCTCTGTCCCTGGCATTATCTAACCCTTCTTCACTACAACCATGAACCCTGTTCCTCTTTGGCAGCTCCTCTACCTCCTCTGAACATCTCCCTCGGCCTTCCCTTTCCAACAGTGATTCCAGATCGCTCCACCTGAGCTGTCCCTCTGATATATTCATTCCTAACCGTGTTCATTTGGGTCACTTTCGGTGAAAACGTGACTTTGTCCAGCTCTGCTGGCTCTATCTCCATCTTCAGTTCCTGTTTGTAGAGCTACCAGCTGTGAAGCCTTCATCTCAGCAGGTCTCTCTGCCATTCTTTGTCCTAGTCTTCCCCTCTCTGGTGTTCTGCCTGCTGCTGTGGACAGCTGACCCCAGGTACTTTAACACCTGTTCTGCTTTCAGCTTCAATGTTCCACCTGTGTCCCTTTGATTCCACCTTACGCTTCCATTAACTCCTGGTAGACTATGGCCTCTAAGACCTTCAGCTCACAATGCAGCAGTGGTGGTTTATACATCCCAGTAGTCCCAGTTGATACGTGTTGTAGGCATACCAATTTTCATTTGGAAACACTTGGCTGCCATACAGTGGTCTAACCCAATTTGGATATTAAATACTTAAGTGTATATTTATCGTATGTTATATTCTATAAATGATCATTCTCTTAAAGTAGAAACAAATATATAATGATCTCATTAAAACGGATCACTAGCCAATGGTTTTCCTAAAGCATAACAAGCTCCATACATTCTCGAAGGGTTCACTGTTAGGTCATCCATCTTTATTTTTGTCCCTGTCTTAGTAGGGTGTTTATTTTGGCTTTCACCTTCAATATTTGGCTGTGTTTGACAGAGGACATTTAAAAAATCACTAATATCCCTATGAAAGCCCTGCGACAGACTGACGACCTGTCCAGGGTGAACCCCGCCTCTCGCCCGGAAAGTAGCTGGAGATAGGCACCGGCAACCCTCCCGACCCCATTAGGGACAAAGGGTGAACAGAAAATGCATGGATGGATGGATCCCCATGAAAAACCTGATCCTTGCAGAAGCTTCTGCCAGGTTTTTCTGCCAACCTGTCTGACTGATGCTGTGCTTCTTTTTTGTCTCTTCTTGTCAGATTAACACAGGATTGGGACTTTAAAGTTTGGATGAGATTTTTTAAACATTGTTCCTCCTAACTTTTTCTGACGTAAACTTTAGATTAAGATCTCATTGGTTGTTCCTTTCTGTTTTTCAGCAGGATACTGTCTCAATGTACCTCAATACCCCATCTTTAAATTGTTAGGATTGATCCCTTTCATAGAATGCACACATGCACAAGCTCATGTTCATGTTACACACATACCACACATACACAGGTTTGGAGCAGTAGTAATGATATTTAAATATATATTTCTACATATATGATGTTTTTGTTTGTTTCATTTTTATGTGCTGTTTTCTTTCATGAACACACTCCAGAAGAAGCCCTATGTTGACAGTTTTAGTTAGCAGAAAGAAAATCTAAGATCTACATTGGACATTTTTCTGCAAGATTAGACCTAAAGATTATTCTCTTTTTCTCTTGAGAAATGTAGCCAAAGTTTATCAGAGGCTCCTGAGATGTTCTAATACTTCTACAGAGAACACAGACTCTTCTTAACATATTTTGCTGATTCATCTGAATTTCCAAATATAATCCCACTGAACTAAGGTTTCTGAGGTTTAGTCCCTGCTTTTGGTCCAGACTTTTATGATTTTTTATGCTCTCTTAATGCTGAAAGGGTCACCCGACCATCTTGGAACATTTGGGTTTAAGCAACAAAGAGAAAATGGTTTTATTTTCCATTTTCTATTTTTAGTTGACAACAAAATATCTTTTACCACTGGTGGTTTCTAGCTACGTAAATTTTTGTCACCAAGTTTCAATCAATACTCTGTATATTTCATCACTTTATACCAGTAACCTGGTCATACCAAAGCTGTCTGCATGGTGCGAGTAGATGTCAGTCAGCCAAGGATGTTTTATTGCTAATTCAGTGAAGCATACCATTAAAACCTCAGGGTGGTGAGTACTTAAACATGCTCTGGATATCACTCTGAAGCAGGGAGTAGAAAAGCGGTGAGCTGAATAGATTTTGGATTTTTCTGCTCATGATGTTGGAGTATTTTATTTTCTTCAGGTGACAGTGTTGCCACCAGAAACAAGCTCTGTATTTGCCCACCTGATGAATGTTGAGGCTTGATATTCTTTTTTTTTTCTCAATCTGATTTTGATCTCCTGTGACTGTGTGCAAGCAGCACAATGCAAGCGATTTTTTTATTTGGTGTGAGGTTAGTGGGGAGGAAGGAGATGAGATCAACAAATTCAGTCTGGTTACTGTTAAACCAAAACTAGGAGCTGGAAGGTGCTGACTAGCTATGCAGATGAAAAGCAGATGCAGATTTGGTTTGAATTCCTCTTTGTGTTAAATCAGTTGCAAACCAATCAGATTGATTATAAACAAACTTTATTTCTTATTATATGCATGAATTGAAAGAAAGTCGTGTTGACAGGAGTTGGTCTCCAGGTTGATTTGTGCAGGTCAAACATAGTTACAACAGTATGATTTATATATGAACAAGCTGTAGCTCTGTAAAATGAACCCTCTCATCTTTCTATTTAGTTTTGTTACATTTCTTTTTTTTGTTCTTTTTTTTTGTCGCTGCTTCTCTGACACAGACACTGGCTTTTGCAACTCCAAAGGTTGTTCTGAAAGAATATGAACAAAAACATGCCTTTTCACAGATTACTCGACTTCATTTTTTTTTAACAAAATAAAATGTGTGTTATTTAAATGCACAGGTTAAGATCATTGAGTGAAATCTAAATGTAATATGTTTACAGATAGGTGTCATGTCATGTTTGATCTATTCTTCTCCATGTAAGAGGCAAAGAATGAGTTCCTCTGACCTTGTGTTTCATCCAACTTTTTGGATGACTCAGCATTACATGGATACAAGTGCACCTCCGATATTTGCCTTAGAACTTGCAGAGGCCATAGTTCACATTCAAGTGAAGTGAGTGTATGCAGGGGCCTGGGCCCCCATCCCTGAGTAACCAGTGCAGACTTTTCTCACACTTATCTACCTGTGAAATCCTTCATACCTCTCATAACTGGTCAATGACTGTATCAGCAAACTGCATCAGGTGTTTTTCTACATGCTTTTACACAGATTAAATGGATTATTGTATTGGTAGATTTTGGTGCATCATTTTTAATGTAATAGCTTCTAAGCTTGTAGTTCAAGTTATTTTTTCTTATTTTTTCTAGACTGTTTTGTGTTAATATTGTCCACTTGAAATAGCTGTTATTTGCTTATTCTCTACTAAGAGTTCTTACCTAAATTTTTAATGCTACATGACCTTAATTATTAAAGACTTAATAACCATGTAAATACCTTGTTGTGCAACCCCATTTTCATTCATTTCAATTGCTAGTGTTATATAAATGACTTTTTTGTCTAGACACCATTTCTCTTTATGAAATAAAGAAACTTGCATATCATTCAGTGTACTTTTTGTTTGTTCTAACCCTGATAAATTACTGCACACATTTGCTTTATTCTATGTTTATATTGTGTAAGGGATTATGCCTTAAGGAAAGAACACCAAAGAGCAAGAAGGTTGTGTTTGATTTGTTCAAGGTTTTTCTGTCTAAACATTCATTCTACCTTCTATGCTTATCCTGCTCAGACAGGATAAGTGGGAATAAAAATCATTTAATCATTTTAACTATTATTTAAAGACTTCCCAATCTTTAAATGTTCTGCTTTGTTCTATTCGGGATTGCTGAGGTTGTTTTTAACAAATTAAATCCAGTTTATGTGTAAAGAATCAATCCACAATATAATGCGCATCATCTCAAATAGATCAAGGTCATATGGAAAACTATAAAATCAAATCAATGCAACATTATCAAAATTAATTTAGAAACATTCCAGTTCAGTTCTAGTGGTAATGCAACATTACCACTAGATCAGTTTCATTTGTAAACTGAATGAAATTCAGTTTACAATGATAAATTGATAAACAGTTAAGAATACTTAGCAACTCTTTAAAGTCAGTGAATTTGCAGCAATTCTTCCCTCTGAGTGAGAGTAGAACCGTCTAGAACCACTGCTGGCAGTCATAAGGTGAGAAGCAAAGGACATGTTGGTTACAATAAGCATTGTTTAAACAAACAGTGTCACTGTTCATGTGTTATTTAGGAAACAATAAAACTGCCTGGGGGTGCTGTGGTGACGCAGAGGTAAAGCACAACCCACATACGGAGGTCTTCGTCCTTGGCGCGGCTTTCGCAGGTTCCATTCCTGGCCTGGTGACCTTTGCCTCATGTTTTCCCCTTTCTCCTCACTTTACCCATTTTCCTGTTAATTCACTATCAAATAAAGATGACTAAAGCCAATAAAACCTTTAAAAATAGTAAAACTTCCTGCAATTTAGCCTCTGGCCAGTTTTGTATAAATGTAGCCTCATAAAAACTTACAGTAGAAAATGTTAACCCAAATCTCTGTTGCACATGGAACAGACAGAAAGTTCATATTTCAAGTTCCAACAGGTACAGTGATGTACCTTGTGTCCACAAAAATGAATATATTCCATTGGAATTTAATATGAAAGACCAACACATTTTGTTCAATTTTCTTTTTAAAACAGCTCAAACTCAGTCAGATTAGACACTGAGCGTTTATGAACAGCACTTTTCACATCTTGCCACAGATTCTTGATTGGGATTAGGTCTGGACTTTGACTGGGCCATTCTAACACATGAATATATTTTGTTTTAAATAATTCCACTGTATCCTTGGCTTTATGTTTAGGGTGAATGTCCTACTGGAAGCTGAACCTTCACCCAGTCTCAAGTCTTTAGACAAACAGTTTTTCATCCTGCATTTCTCTATATTTTGCTCCATCCATCTTCTGTCAACTCTGACCATCATCCCTGATCCTGCTGAAGAGAAACAACCCCAGAGCATGATGTTGCCGCCACCATATTTGACAGTGGGGATGGTGTGTTCAGAGTGATGTGAAGTGTTACTTCTCTACCACACATAGCATTTTGGTTTTTGGCTAAAATGTTCAATTTTTTTGTCTAATCTGACCAAAGCTTCTTCTTCCACATGTTTGCTGTGTCCATCATGGCAAATGGGACTTCTTATGGTTTTATTTTAACATTGTGCAGTGATGCCTAATACCTTTTCTGTGGACAGATTCCCCCTCTGAGCTGTGGATCATTTGGTCCAGAGTCACTAAGGTTCTCTTGGCTGCATCTCTGATCAGAGCTCTTCTTGTTCAGCTGGAAGTTTAGGTGATCTCCCTTGTCATGGTAGGTTTACAGTTGTGCCGTATTCTTTCAATTTCCAGATGATGGATTGAACAGTCAGACGTTCAACGCTCAGAAAATAAGCTTCTCCACAGCTTCTCCCTGATCTGCTCTGTTCCTTGGACTTTATGATGCTGTTTGCTCCCAAATATTCTCTGAACTTCTGAGGCGTCATAGAGCCCCAGAGGTACTGATATTAGATTATGATATACAGTACATATTTGTATGAAGTTAAAAGGACATTCCCACTTCCCTAAAAAAAATAACTAAAGCATACTGTATATGATCTAAATGTTTTAAACGCTTGTTAATGTTTTCTAAAACCTGACAAATAAAAATAATTTAATGATACAACAATAAGTTGTCCAGTACTATGAAGTTAAGGTTGACTAATGCACAGACTCAGTAGCTGGTGATAATGTCCCCTCTCTGTAAAAAGAACAAAAAATATAAGAATAAGTTAGAAGTGTGTACTGCACAAGAAAAGAAATAGTATCTGAAAATGTTATCAAAAGAATTTTATTGTAGTTCTCTGTCATTGCCCACTGTCCTAAGTTACATCCTGTAATCCAACATCTTTGCTATGTAAGATGTTGAGACTCACTTTATGTCCAGCCATGCATGAATTGACACAAATGAATCAGTGATTGGATCCACAAACCTAAACACAGAAACTCTAAGTGTATGAGTGAATACCATCAGATGGTGAAAGTTACACTGAAACTAGAAATGAGGTGAAACATGATGTGAGTGTTTATGTCTACAGAAGTCCTCAGTGCCTCTGGCCTCACGCCAACATGGATGTTTCTGGTTCACTTCTTCATGATTGAAGACAACTCCAGAATCATGCTCTGAAAGAAAAAAAAACAGTTGTGGTTAGTCTTTTGTTATCCAAAAAGTAGACTTTTCTTTTTTCAAAGTTTTTTAAAAAAGACTTAATATTTCTATGTTTTCAACATATACATTACTCTACAATGTATATCTTGAGTTATGTCTTCACAGGTCTGCCTAAAAAAAAATCAAACCTCCAGCTGCAGCTGATCCAGAACGCTGCTGCTGGTGTTCTGACTAAAACCAAGAAGATAGAGAACATCACACCAGTTCTAAAGTTCTTCTCTGAGAGAATAGACTTTAAAATACTGTTAGTTTATAAGTCACTGAACAACTTAGCACCACAATACATTAAAGATCTGCTGTTGTTGTATCAACCTCTTAGCAAATTAGTTCATGAAACATTACTTTGCAAAATGTTTTTATCTTCACTTCTGCTAAGCATGGTGAACTGCTGAACACATACAAAGTGTTGTTCTCAATTTAGTCTTAAGCTGAATTTGATTTAGTTTAAAGTTAATTTGTCCTCATTCCAAATTATTTCTTGGTACTAAATGAACATACTCATTCTGAACTGTGATATTACTGCATTATTTAATTGGTTATTGAATTTATTCTTATTTATTCTGGTGGTTTTTCATTGTTCTTTCATTTTTACTTCTAGTAGTTTAGTTCAGTATTACTAAATTAGTGAGTTTTATGATTCACCACCTGATAATTAATTTTGAACTGTATCTTGTTAATAAATATAGAAATAAAATTTTGTTAATACATTCTTTTATATTTTGGAGAGAAGTTGTTTGTTTTCCATAAGTGTGCAGAACTTGTTCTCTCCTCAGTGCTAAACATAATCCTTTAGCTAATGTTATTTAATATCAAACCTCATCAGGCAAGTGATCATAAAACAATAACTGAGATGGAAAAATATTTGATTTTTATTTCCTGATAATCAGGTGGTGTCTCCAGTCGGTAATTTTGAGCATACTAAATACAACTGAATGGTTGAAAAAGTTCAGACGTCCATTATCTGAAATGTTTGACTTGTAGTACTGGTGAGATATGCATTAATAAACGTATTGTTCAGACGGAGATGGATATGAATCTAAATCTCAAACTTCTCTGATGCACAAAACACGATTTTATGCTAGTCACTATTTTTCTCAGTTAAATAATGCTCCTGTGTGCATGGTGGTGGAGCTCATGCTGCTGACCTAACTCATACATATTTAGGTGGTCTTGTTTGAAGATTTGACTGGAGCATTGTGCATCAGATCTATATCTAAATACCCTCCACACAAAATTAAACAACAGCACAGTTTTCACAGATTTCCTGTATGACTTGGTAAGTTTTGGGCTGATTTTCCATGGCAGAGATTTGTTTTGGTGTTGCATTCTCTTCATAGGACTTATGAGTAACGGTTTTTTTTTAAATATTATTTTGCTTATCAACTGAGACATTTCTTTTGTACCAGTAAATCATAACATCATCTATTATGATGTGTCATCATCATGAAATGCTCTGGGTTAAGAACCAGGACCGGCCTGGGTGTCCTGTTGTAAAATCTCTTTCTTCGACTCCACTGAATCAAATATGAGTAGTTTTATTGCATCAGCAAAAAAAAAAAAAAAAAACATTTTCAGCATTATAGCACGTTAAGCGTAATATAGGGTGCTACAGTTTTCACTAGAAGGAATGTGTTTTTACCATGGACATCCTCCTCCCAGAGGCGGGGGGCGGTGGGGTCATCACTGGGCTTTCCCCCTGGTTGAAGTGCTGGGCCTCAGTATCTGTTCCACTCTGAGAGGCGTCGCTGTCAGACGGACTGGCAAGCTTGGCCTCTGACAGTCCTCGGGACATAAAACTGCACTTCCTGGCTGTGGGATAGTGGTCGCTCTCTGGAGAATCACTCATGTCGCTGAGTTCCTTGCAGACACTGACTTTACTCTGCTTCCTCTGAGGGATCCTCAGGGCAGCTGGGATCTCAATGTGGCTGGCCACCAGCGTTGCTCGCGGTCCTGCATAGTGAGGCTTGCCCAGGCAATGAGGTCCGTTTGACTCATCGCTGCTGAAGGACGGTTTTCTGTTCTCCAGAGTGTGCCGCCGCTCCACAGCCCCCAGTTGTCTCAAAAGCTGGATGTCACCTTGGCTCGGCCGGAACGTCTGTACAGGACGCTGCTGTGAGATGTCCATGCCTTCTGTATTCTGGCAACCTGCTGTAACCAAGTTACAAGGCAGCACATCTCTTTGAGCATCCTTGTAAGGATCTGATGTAACAGGACTGGCAACTTGAGTTAGCTGGATCAGCCTTTGTGGTGAGGAGTTAGTGAGAACACAAATCTGCTGCACTATAGAATTTTTCTTTGACCTGCAGACACTGTCATCATCTCCATATTTGTATCCATAAAGAATTTGCTTGATCTTCTTCACACCCAGATGGAAAATCTCCAGAAGGTTGAGAAACAAAGACACTCCGGCAATAACAAGCATGAACACCATGAAAATATTTTTCTCTGTAGGCCTCGACACAAAACAGTCAACACTGTTGGGGCATGGCAGTCTCTCACACTTGTACAGAGGAGATAGTCCAATGCCAAAAAGAGCACACTGACCAATGATGAAACCCACCTCCACCACAGACCTGGTCAGGATATGAAAAACATACGTGCGCAGCAATGATCCTCTGAGCGGAGCTTTCCTGACTTTCTTCTGTTCGTCTAACTTCCTGAGCTCCCGCTCGATTCTCTTGTGGTCCTCCTGGTCAGCATCTGCCCCCTCCAGCTCTGCCTTCAGGCAGGCCTTCTTTCTGTGCCTCTCTTTTTCAAGGGTTCTCAGGCGATACAGAGCATGGCCCATGTAAACCAGTGAGGGAGAGGACACAAAGATGATCTGCAGGACCCAGTAGCGTATGAGGGAGATAGGGAAAGCCTGGTCGTAGCAGACAGTCTTGCAGCCTGGCTGCTCTGTGTTGCAGACAAACTCACTTTGCTCATCGTCCCAAACATCCTCTGCTGCAACGCCAAGTACAAGCATCCGGAAGATAAAGAGGATGGTGAGCCAGATTTTCCCCACAATGGTCGAATGAACGTGGACCTCTTCTAAGATACTCCCCAACAAGTTCCAGTCCCCCATTTTCTCTCACATTATTAGTAGCTGTGAGTGAATAAAGAAGATAACGTGTATTGTAAGACTTTTATGTTAATGTTTTAAATATCAAAGGAAAAGCTGTACTTACCAGTCTTCTAGAGCCCTTGCTTTGTGTATTTGATAATAAAGATCTTACAAAAAAGATGATCCATCTGCAGCAACATCAGGACTCATTGGCTGTCCCTTGAAGACTGCTAAAACCCCGCTGTGCTCTGTGGCCGACTCTGTTTCAATGTTGTTGCTAACTAGGTCTCCAGTTTGAAGCTATTGATCCTCCACACAGGCCTACAACGCCCCGAGGTCAGTTTCATCCTGCCACACTTTTATCAGGACACTAAACTGGAAATAGCGCTGACTAAGGTGTCAATATACAGCTTTGTCCAAAGCTTTCAGGCTTCCTTAGGCTCCAGGGGAACTATAACATGACTAAAACAACAAAGATTCAACAAGTTTCTCCATTACTCTGGATCTTGAATATCAGCAGGTTAGGTTACTTAGAGCAGCAGCAGCTCAGGCACTCAGTATCCACAGGCTTTGGTCCTTGACCCTGCCGTCACTAACTTGATCTGGAGCCTTTCTGGATGAAACCCTCCTCATCCCTTCCTGTTTGAATACAGTGAATGAAGGCCATTCATGTGGGAAAATCACATGCAAGTCAGTTTAGTCATTTGTTCACACTCTTGAATGAATACCTTGTGATTCCTTATCAGAATTCAGTCTTCACTGTTAAAAGTCTTTCATCATCTTGACTTGTTAGTATCTGCCCACTCTTGTCTAGAAAAATCTGTTCTCACTTCTTGTCTACAGCTTTCTCCAGGTTAGCCCACAAACTGTCTGTTCAATTTAGTTTTGGAATTTTGCTGTTCCATTCCAAAGCCTTTACAAAGTCGTTCTCATGTGGATTTAGATGACAGTATATTACAGTCTGTGAAAAAGTCAAGCTCCCCTGCCTCCTCCCTGTGGTTCTATTGCCATCTGCAGAAATAAACCACATTCAAACACAACCAATCAGAGCTAGGAGGAGAGTCTTAGCACTGTCAATCATGCTAGTGTACACGCTGCTCACCACATCTTCCTTTCTCTCTGCTACGCTACAGCTCCCTCCCCACAGCGGCGCCTGTCATGAATGCTCAGGCTAATTAGCATGGCCACAAATGACAGCAGATAGTTTTTTTGCAATAAGTTGTTGCTCCACCATTAGCACACTGAGCGGCATGTACACTGATGTGATAGACAGTGCTAAGACCTCCTGACTGATTGGTTGTTTCTGGATGAGCAGTGTGATTTTTTTCACAGATTATTTGTCCAATACTGTCACCACACAGACAGCAGTTTGTAAAAAACACTCGACAGGTCACTAGGTCAGTGTAGCTGTATTCTGTGGTAATTCCTAATAAAATGGCTCACTCAGTGCTCCAGCCTAGTCTAAGTGCATTACTGAAGCAATGTTTAGGACTTATAAAGACATGACTGAGCATGTTTGGTGTCAAAGAACTTCACCTAATAGAAAACCAGTCATAAATTGGAGACGAGTGTGAGCCAAGCCTTCTTTCCCAACATCAGTGTTTGACCTCACCAATATGCTTCTAAAAAATTCTTTTTAAAAAATCCTTTTAAATGACATTTAATGTGTAGAGTTCAGAGAGCAGATATATTCATTTTCTGTTCAGTGGATGTCATCATAAAAAAAGACAAAGATCCATTATAAAGAACCTCCCATCTGACACAGGCATAAATAAATAAAACTTTACTTTCAGAAAAGGATATGTACAACATGAAGAATAATAATGCATTCTGTTTTGATTTATATAATCAGATGATTTCAACTAGATGCCATCAAGGCACAGAAACAGTGTGAACAGTCTGCTGATCTGAGTCGTTTAATACTTCTCTGCTGCCTTGATTGGACATGTAAACGTTTTCATTAGAAACACCAATGCTAGTTGACCAGCATCATACAAAGATTGTTTGCAATAATGACCAAATCCATCTGTTTGACAGCAGATGAGTTATTGCTGAGTGATCCTTCCAAGTTTCCAGAGGTGATCCACTAACAGGAAAACATGGAACTTTCCTGAGCTGGAAACTAATGTCTGAAGACGGACATTTTCCAGCTGTCTGTTGGAAGACATACTCCTGAGATGGTTTTGATTGCTGTACAAATTGATACTATTGAAAGGGGAATATGCAGATACTGTCATGGATTTTCAGTAAGAGGAGCTTAAAACAAAAAAACTGTCTCAGTTGGTTAAAAATGAACACAAAAGTAAAACCATTTCCAGACAGTGAATCAAAAAATCAGATATCCTTTAGCTTTCTGTTTTAATTAGCCATGAATCAGTTCAACACAGAAGAAATCCCTCAACAAGAAGCAATTATGCTTCCAGTCGTTTGAAAATGAAGTCCACGGAGCATAGCATTGGTGTTGAACCAACTCTTCAGGACTCTCCAGAACTTTCCATTTAACAGGCATTTAGAGTTTAATTGTATTGAGGTGGGTGAGATCTCCCTCTGTCTGTAGACTGGGACAATCACGTGTCCATCTTCCCCTGCTTCTTAAAAAGCTTCATAAGCTGGTAAAACCTGTGAGCAATCTGAAAAACATCAAACAGTAAATAACTGCAAACCTTAAATAAAACCCTGAAGACTGAAGACTTGCTCACCTGGCCTGACGGCTTGTTTAGTTTCTCAGACAGTGTGGAGAACGTTTCCCGTGAAGCTCCTTTGGTCTTCAGGAACATCAGAATGGCTCTATCTTCATCTCTGAGGAGAGGATGAGCAAAAGAGACTGAGCATCCTTTCACCATCGGAACTTTAAACTTGCCTACTTGCTCTGTTTGACCAACAGTACTGCATACTGCTTAAAGGTCAAAGTGTTTCACACTGACATCTAAGTTCAACTGGAACATTTGGATGAGGCAGTGGAGGAACAATAGAAACAGAAAATAAATTTGCAAAACTAAACAACAGACGCAAAACTTTTGCTTTAACTTCTAATTCCATCTATGTCCACTGAAAAGGGTTCTACATGGAACTTAGGATAATAGCAAATATTTGTTTATAGAGGTTTTATTTAGTTAATATATAAATGTTTATGTTTTAACTTGGCTAAAAATAAAATTAGGCTAAAAACAAGACATGTACACATGATCTGTCTGTGCAAAAGTAAAAGCATTTATTTTCTTCCTAAACAGCACTGTATAGTCAACTCGATTCAATCCAGTCATTTAAAATGTATCAAATGTAGCTGATTGAAACTTGGTTTATATGCAGTTAAACTGAATAAAAAATAAAATAAAAGCCAAATGATAAAACTAAGATGTTCATCCAAAATCATTAAGATTTTTAAGTTCCCAGTCATCCCTCCTCCCCAATGAGCTTTCTAGAAAAAGAAACCAACATCAACTCATTTGTATCAGTCACTCAGTATCAGTGACTGTGCTGGAACCAACAGGGTCAGAGGAAATGCCCTCTAATGACCACAGTTACAAAATGATACATTAAACACTGGAATGTAAAGCTGGTTTGCTTCGTTCTAATGTCCTGTCCAACTTTAATTTGTGATTTATTCAGCCAGCAGAAAATGATCAAAAGCTATAACTAAATGATACATTTTTCCACATAAAAAGTGTCAGAATGTCAAGACTTTAACAGAGCCATTGATGGCATGACTGTGGTATGACTATGAGTGGACTGAAGTCATGCGAGAAGTGCTTTTATTTCCACGTGACTTCAGTGAATCATGCTACTGACCTGGTCCATGCCATCACCACCTCGCCCTTCTTCCTGATGATGTTCTTGGCAGACAGGCTGCTTGGGGACAGAGCTGCTGGGGAAAGTTTCAACTCCTCGTCACTCTTCCTGGATGGAGAAACCTCCTGCAGACTCTTGTCCTCCTTTTTACATCTTTTGGCTTTCAGCTTTTCCTGTCGTCTTTTCCGTTTCCGGAGCTGTTCACAGTCCCTGGAGGTTTTCTCTGATGAGCTGCTTGTGTCGATGGTGAGACTCTTTTCTGACTCGGACACGGTGGTCTCCTCTCTGCCTGAGTCATAGAACAGTGTCTTAGTGTTTGGGCTTAAAGTGGCACTGGGGGGACTGGTTTGCTTCTGGGACTGGAATGGGAATGATTTGGGTGGAGTTGCCTCTACTTGGAGCTGTGTCCTACTGGGATCTGGGACTAATGTACTGTGGGAAGTTGGTGAACTGATGTTTGAACTGGGATCTGATGGATCCGTTTCAGGAGTGGTTTTCCCAGACTGGGTAGAAGTGTCTTGTCTTGGGTTGGATGGATTGGTTCCAGGAGTCCATCTCTGTTCATGGGTGTGTGATCCAGAGGTTGGGTTTCCAGTGCTGTTCTCTGTCTGACCAGCGACCTTCAGACGTTCCTGGGCATCATCTTCTTCATGCTGCTGATTCTTTTCTATCAGTGTCTGCCTCAACGGCTCTCCAGCAATTAGTGTGCCTTCTGCAGCCACATTCATCTGTCGAATCTTTACGATGAAGTGATCATTGGACTTCTCCATCACCAGTGCCTGCATAGGAACGTCAGGCTTGAAGAACAGAGTGCTGCCAGGCGTTTGGGAAGTGGTGCTGTCTCTGGAGCTGCAGCTGGAGTTGTCCAGGGCTAGGTGGATGTCCTGCTCCGTAGCGTCTTCCCCATCCAGCAGAGCATCCTCACTTATGTGTGCGCTGATAACGCTGTCTGGGGTGGACACCACATGGATCCCAACGCCTGCTGGCTGGAGGAAGCTGAGGTGGCTGTCAGATTTAAGAGGAGATGGAATCGTCAGGGAGACAGCCAGATCTTCAGCTAGAATGGAGTATTTCTCTGTTGCCAAGCTGCCCTGCAGCAGCGCTCTGTTTCCAGACGGAACCTCCAGGAGGCAACTTTCATCGAACAAGGCTGGGTGGAGAGGGGATGGGGGTTTTGGTGCATGGGGATGACCTCCGTCTGGGTGAAATGGTGGACCAGGTAGCAATGAGTCTGGCTGAAGTATCGGACTTGGATGGTGAGAGGAACTTTGATGGTGTGGCAAAGTTGAGAAATCTCTCTCCATCCTTCCTTGGGGTCCCAACAGCCCAGGCAGTGTTGTCTCCACACATCCCTGTGCTTTCTAACAAGTCTGATCCTTGGAGAAGACACTTGAATATTTCTCCCATCTGAGAGTCTCTGACCAAATTGAATGTCAAACTGGATGCTTGTTGCTCAGTAAGCAGCTCAAAGTCTGTTCTATCGATCACAGAGCCGTTCTGAGGGATTACCATCTTAGTTTTGTCTGGAGACAAGGCAGCGTTGCTGTCGGACAGGAAGTTGACCGTAGTTTGTGTGTTTACGCGTCCTGGAGGATGTATGTGAGAGGCGCCATCTTTTTCTGTGTATGACATACGGATGTCTTTACCTCTGCTGCCTAGTCCGGTTCTGTAAGGGACTACTGCACATGACTTGGTCCGGCCCAGGCTGGAGTTAGGGGGGTGGGACTTGTTCTGTTTACACAGCGGCTTCTTCACTGGAGCCTGCTGAGTCTCGGTCCCCTGTCCACTGGGCCTCTTGTCTTCAGTGGGAGTCCGGACAGCTTGGCAGAGGCTTTTCAGTGTTGTCTGGATGTCCATGAGCAAGTAGTCCACTTGGACATCTACGAAGTCCCACAACTTTTGCTTTAGATTGACTGCTTGCTGTTCAAAAATGCGTTTCACTATGCCATTATTAAGCACTTTGCTAAACACAGATGTAATTAGTTTCCTCAGCTTGGACTTCAGCTCCTCGGCATCGCTGCATATCTGGCCAAAGTGAGCACCGTCCACAAACTCTAAAAAAGACTTCTGAAAATTGTCCATCACACCCCAAAAGCTTTTTTTAGGAAAGGTTTTATGAAGCTTCATGTATTTTTTCCGCATCTCCGTGCGAACCATCTTGAATGTTTCCATTATTTCCTCTACAGTCGAAAAAGATGCTTTGCTTGCTGATGGGCAAACAGTTTTAAAACGACTCCTGGGACTTTGCGTAGAGACAGCAGCTGAATCAAGAGGTTCTTTAGAAGCAACCCGCTGTTCTTCAGGTTTTCTTCTTGAAGAAGACTGGAGGCTGGGTTTATTCCTGACTGGTTCCATTAACTTTGCCCTCTTGGTGGCAGGAACAGGAGAACTAGAAGTCGACTCATCACTCTCGCTTAAAATTTCCCCTTCTTCCAGTTCGGTGTCAAAAGGGCTTGAAATCTGCTCAGACTCCATGTTCACCATGTCCTGTGCTCCTCGGTTAGCAGGAGAACCTGGATATTTGTTCTCCTTATTAACATCCAACTTCATCAAGTTGGTCTCAGCAGCAGAGGTGGAAAATTCTGGACAGAAAGGTAAAGGAACTGTCAGTATATGCAACGATAATATTCAAGACATCCAAGACTAAGTGAAGAGATTCAGGAACACCAGAGCCTTTGTACAAATCATTACAGTCGTGGCAATCAGTGGCAGGTTATGGTGCAACAAAGTCAATATCATTTTCAGGTATTTTACACATGTTGAGGGATGAATTATTGTCTCTAAATTCAACTCAACAAAGTCCAGAGAGACCAAGACCATAGTCCTGTTCAGTTTACTACATAAATCACTATAACCCAACAAGTTCAATGTGAGAGAACTAAAGAAGACAATACAACAGGTCAGTGTCAGCACAAAGACACAGAGGGTTTTAACTGTCTGGGTTTAACAGATAGTGCTGGACACTGAATCCGAGTCTTTAGTGACAAGTCCTCTATAGTAAAACAGTTGGCAACCTGCTGACAGACTCACTGATTTTTTTCTCAAACCTACGTCACTGAACAATGATCCAGAGAGCCCACCTCACTTATCATATTCCAGACTTTCTCCAACTTAGTTTTCTAAATTTAATTTCCATTATGTTTGTATGGTATTACTGACATGCAAGTACAAATCTGTCTTCCCATGATTCATCACTTCATTATGATTGATGCTTGTATTGGGAAATAAAATGACATGTTGGGATCTAGTCCTGAAGAAAAAGGATCTAATGGCTCACGGTATTTGTCTTTTTTATGCTTGTACAGTATATTGTTATTTCTATTGTTAATCTTGTTTTTATATATTGTTTTTAACAGTTTTTGTGCTGTTATACCTGAATTTCCCTTTTGTGGGACAATAAAGGCTGCTTCTACTCTATTCTACTTCTGAATGAGAACGTGTTTAGGAACTCAAAAAACAGTGTTTAACAATAGGAAAAAGAATACAGATTAGATGTGGTTAAGGTTAAAAAGTCACCATCAAAATGGAAAGCAATATAGATATTAACAAAATAAGAAATTAAATCAAAACCTGTCCACTCCAGTTTGCAGCTTCAAACAGCAGGAGCAAATATTCCAGACCCTTTCATGTGATTACAGCTGCCACCTGCTACCCTCACCCTCACAATGAAGACATGAGGAAATGGGGCTCCATGTGAAAAACAGCAGAACTTTGTGGTTTTTCAGTGAGGGGTATTAAAAATATACTTTTTTAACTAACTCAGATCAAAACACCCCAGAATAAATGTTTGGATCAGGACATGTTGGTGCCATGTCCACATGAATCCAGCTTTACATGCCAGATAAAGCCTATGGGACTGAAGGACAGGGCTACTAGGACCATCTGGTTACCAGGCAGGCTATACCTTTCTGAAGACTCTTCACATGTCCCAGCTTGCTGTGGACATGGAGGACACCTCTCTTGGCCGTCTGTGCCGGGCTCCTCAGGGGGCTGATGACCTCAGGAATCCTCTTCAGGTTGCTCAGGGTGTGCATCATAGAGTCTTCATCATGAGGCAGCGACACAGAACTGGACAGCTCTTTTTTACAGTCCTGGCTGCAAAACTTCTTAGGGGTAACTGTGGCGGGGTTGAGCTCTTCTGTGGTACTGCTGACCTTGGATACCCCAATGCAGTCCACAGAGGAGCTGGGCTGGGAGCTGGAGGTCCTGGGGTCTGTGTCTGTCTGGGTCATCGCACAAATGTCCTCGGTCAGACTCAGCCCCTTCTGAGGAAGTGAGGTCAGACAGATAGTGCTGGACACTGAATCCAAATCTTTAGAGCTTTGTGGTTGGCCAACAGGATGGTTGTCCATGGTAACACTGGTAGAGGATGGTTGGCTGATACCAGGGGACGCAGCCTGGTGACCCCACCCATCTCTGAGTCTGGCTTCCTCATATACCTCTTCAGTACCGTGTGTGTCGTCTGGCTGAGCTGAAGCTGCAGCTTCACTGACTGTACTCTGGGAGAGTCTGGGTGGAACGGGAGTTTCACCTGAATCAGCTGCAGCATGTTCATCAGCAGCTGCAGTATGTTCATGTTGAGCTGCATGTTCATCGGCAGCTGCAGCATGTTCATGTTGAGCTGCATGTTCATCGGCAGCTGCAGCATGTTCATGTTGAGCTGCATGTTCATGTGGATCTGCATGTTCATCAGCAGTTGCAGCATGTTGAACCTCAGAGGTCGGTGCTTCAGAGTTGCTGTGTTGCTCCAGGATTTGTGGAGGTGTGTTGCTGGGCTGGGAGCTCTTTGTGACCTCCAGCTGACCTCTTTCAGTTATCCAGGTGTTGGAGATCAGCTCCAGCGGTTCCTCAGGATGTTTCAGGTTTTCCCCTGCTGCTGTGTGGAGTTTGGTTGTGTCTGCTGGACCCTGGGGTGGCCTCCAGAGGGAGCTAATGAGGACAGCCAGGGGTCTCCCTTGGGATTCAGCTCCATTGTTGCCATCTTCCTCTACGTCTTCCAAGTTGGACGTCTGGTTACATGGAGCTTTGAGCTCCTCCAAGGCTTGCTCTTCAGCGTGTCCTGGTCCTGGTTCAGGGTTCTGATCCTAGCTCACCTCCATCTACCTCATCAATGACACACATGTTGTCTAGGTTAGGCTGGGAGTTTTCCTCATCATCACCCTCTAGTCTTAGCGGTTCCTCTAGGCTGCTATCTCTGGGCCTCGTGTACTTTTTGATTGGTGAAAGAGTTAGATTCAGTGTTTCCATAAAACACAACTTCCTGTTTGAGTTGTTGTCGTTTACAGAAGTATTTGCTTCTGGGCTGGGTTCTTCAAAGGATCTTTTCACATCTCTAGGTTTCGTTTCCCGTCGTCCTTCCTTGGATCCATCAGCCTTCCCAGTCTGTTTATCTCTGTGCTTCTCCCGGTCTCTGCTGCTCTCTTTCTGACTGCTTCTTCTGTGATGCCTGCTCCTGATTTCATCCTCACACCGTCTGTCCACACTTCTCTGATGGTCTCTCTGTCTGCTCCTTTCCCGTTCTCTACTGCCATCACCACAGCACTTAGTGGACTGATCTGGAGAGGAGCTTCTCTTGTTCTTTGGATTGGACCAACTATCATATTTGTGACCTCTGGGGATTTTTCTGGACTCTGGGCTGCAGCTCCCTCCTGACTGCTGATCAGAAACTTTAGCATGCTCTATAGAGCTGGCTTTATCTGTTCTCTGAATTTCCCTGCCTTCTCTTCTGTGTTCAGAGGAAGCTACAGAGTGGAGATGTTCTTGTGAAGAAGTTTTAGCTCCGTCTGATCGGCAGTGTCTCCCAACATTTTGGTATTTCTTATTTTTGTGAGACTGGGAGTCAAACCCTTTTCTAGTGTCTTTGTCTTCTTTGTGAGCTTGCTTTTGCTCTGAGTCCTTATTATGATGGGAACAGTCTCTAAGCTTCCTTTCTGCTGATTCAGACAGTTTATTACTTTGACCTTTGACCTCTCTATCTCTGGAAGTGCACCCGTCTACTCCAGGCAGTTTTTCAGCTGTTTCATGTCTTTTTGAGCAATTATGAGTTGAGGACTTCATGGATCTGCTGAAATGACAAGTTTCCTTTGAGGTAGGTTGAGGAGTATCTGCTGGAGGAGGCTCCTCCTCAAACTGGGAACTAATAAGAGGAGCAAAATTAGGAGGATGATGATGAGGAGGAGGAGCAAGAGGAGGACGAGGAACAAGAGGAAGAGAAGAAGGTAGTGGAAGTGTTCTTGTTGAGGAACAGCTGGAGGAGGCTCGAAAAGATGAACGTGGATCCTGGGCTTGTTTTAGCTGAGGCTGATGATGATGATGATGATGATGATGAAATCTTTGGACCCTACAAAAAACAACAAATGCTACTTATTAGAGAAAATTACATATGAATTTAAAAATGTCAATGTCCATCCCAGGGTGCTAGTCTAGAGCACATTCTGTTTCCATGTGTTTATAAAGTAACACTCACTGCTGAGTCAGCTGCTTGATCTCAGCATCTTTCCGAATGATTTCTTGCCTTGCTGTTCGTAAAAGTGCAGAGATGTTCTTCTTAAGACGATTGTTCTCACTGCTCAAGCCAGTATTCTGTCCATGGAAGAAACAAAACAATGTCATTAATAATTATCTTATGATCATAAAGACCACACACTTTTTAAAATGTTGACTTTTTGTGGGAAAAATTAGACCAAAATTAATCATTTCACAAAATTGTCAACTTTAATGTGACATTTAACCTGGGGAACTCGGTTGAAAAACAAACTGAACAAATAAACTAAAATAACATGGTTACATATGTGTTTTGAGTAGGACCTTATTACACATTATGATTTACAAATATTCGCTCAATCTTCTTGCAAAAATACTTGCTGAAACAAACCTGTGTTTCCATCTGCTGTAGTCTTCTGTGCAGCTCTTTGATTTGATTTTGGGTTGCTTCAAATCTGGATTTTAACTGCAGAGAAAAAAAGAAATTGAGATGACTGGTCCTGAAGAGGAGGACCTGCAGCTGAACAGGTGACTGCAGCTTGTTACCTCGGTGTATGATGTCTCCCTGTTGTTCTGTTCCTCTGCCACTATATCCTCATAAAGATCCAGCGAGTCTTTCAGCCCAGAACCAACAGAAGGCCACTTTTCTGTAAAGCAAGAGCAGAACATGCAGTAAAACATGTTTCAGTGTTCCCCCCAGTATAATCTAAGCCTGGTGGGCCACCTTGCTTTACTTGCCCTTGATAAATGTACTTGATAAATCATGAAAATCACAATTATCAAGTTCATTTCAATTTATCATCTGATGAATTGATTTATTTGTTAATGCGACAGGCCTAGGGGAAACCCTGCAAAACATTTATCAATGTCTTACAAAACAGAATAAAGTGGAAGAATTCCTTTACCAGTGTTGCTGCCAACCCCAGCAGCATCCAGGCCTTCATAGATATCCACAGAGTCTTCATCAGCCCCGGGGTCCACCGCTGAGGGGAAGAACAGGAGGTTTAATAATGGTTTGAACAAAATATAGCCTGAGCGTAGGCTAATTTATGTACTGTAAAAATATGTCATGCTAAATGTGCCTACTTTCTGTCTGAAACATCTAAGAATTTAAATAATCCTCTTAAATTTTGGAAGAGAGGTAAATACAGAACTTCCATCGTGTATTGTTGTTAGTGGAAAAGAAATAGTTGATAAAAATGAGATTCTAAAACGTTTAATAACCACTGTATTGCTATAACATCCCCTTTGACACTCAATAAGCTGGATGTCAGTTCTCCCACTGTATGCTGTGATGATTATTACCAACCCAGAAATTTTAATTTAAAGCAGTAACAGCACCAAAACATGGACTACTGTGTTTTCATCCTGCATACACAGAAGCTTTTAATAATAAATATTTCTCACAGGATACTAATAATTGCATTGTTTTTGTCTGTAGTAGCTGGGTCAAATGCCAGCACCACCTTGTGATGTAATGAAGGTAAGTCATTACCCAGTAGAGAGTAATATATTGACCAGAATGCACTGCACTGTAGTTAGCTTCCTACTTTTGGAGCGGTGTCTGGTCAGCTTGCATTCACACTGCATTCAAACCGCGTCAGAGTTCAATTCAACCAAACCGAGACCAAGGTTTTTGGGCTCAGTCTCTTAGCCTGCATTAGACCCACTAATAACCCTCATTAGACCCACTAATAACCCTCATTAGTGGGGGTTATTAGTGCCCCCCGGTGAGTACCGGCAGGGCATCTTCGGCTCACCTGGTTGTTTCACGTGTCGGTCCTATAGTGAAATAAAATTTTAGAGAAATTCCCAGAATAAGACCTTGAAATTAGGCGCCTGTCTCTTTAAGAACCTCCTTCTAGCACTGCCACTCCACCCTCAGCATGTCATCACAATAGCATTTATCTGTTACGCTGTTTACACATGTTTTTTGGAGCGTTGGACTGAGAAACAGTTCAAACAATAACCCACTAATAACTAATGAGGGTTAGCAGAGATGTTGTGTGGGTTGCCATGGTAACGTGTCTGCATGTAGAGTAAAGCCGATGCATAGAGCGAGGAAAAGCAGAATATAAGTGGTTGTTTGACCCTACTTATCAGTTTACTTTTCCTCTGCTGTGATTTTTAAACCTTCAATAAATGACAAAAACAAGACTAATTGCCAGGTTTGTTTGTAGAACGTGGCAATATTCATAACAATCATCAAATCGAATGAAATATTTCCCAAAGATCAGGAACCAAATAAACTAATTTAACAGTGGCAATTATGTAAAATTCAATTACTGACCAACACAAAAAGAGATACTTTTTGTGTTGGTTTTTGTGCTGCTTAGTCCGCTCTTTCATCTTGACAGAAACCAAACTGTTTATAGATTTATATCTGTTCAGTACCAATAACTTAAAAATATCACAACAATCCTTGGGAAAAACCAGCTGAGACTTACAATCAGAGGCATCAAACGTCTCCATCCTTTCAATCTGCTCTGCTTCTTAGCGAGAACCTAGTAATGAGAAACAAAAAGCCATTATTAACCAAAAACTGGTCAGAATTGTTAAAGAATTGTACAATCTTGTACAATAAAACGGTGTTTAAGATCCTCCACAGAGTCAGTAAAGCACAGCTGCAGGAGCAAACCGCTCTGGAGCCTGACAGGTTCTGGCCTGGTGAGAGGAACAACCAGGAGAGTCTGGGCTCCGGCTGGAAGGCTGAGAGCAGCAAACTGTTTCCATAGTAAACACAAGTAGTGTTGGACAAAATCCCTCCCAAAAAAGAAAAATAATTACATTCAGGGTGGCTCTACAAGATTTCAATTTAATGACAGCTTTTTGACTTTCTTAATCTGTTTTGTTGTTTAATAAATCGTGACAAGGTGGGATCTGTTTTTCATAGTTTCTCAAGTATTTCATAGTATTTGTAAGTAATTGTGGAGTTTAGTTTGCCCTTTCCTTCCTACCATGACTCTCAGACATCATTCATGGAAGAAAGCTCAGTTTTCCAGTATTAGCAGGTGTGAGGTTCCATGCAGGTTCAGAAGCTGCAGATGACAGGCCTGACTGTAAACAGATGAGATTCTCCGGGATCTGTTACCGTAAAGCAGCTTTGTTGTTGCTAAGGTTTCCAGAACGGAACGTTGCTGTCACATAGCAAGGAAATCTTTCCCTTAACATAAACATATCAGCTAAATATCGACCTGTAAATGTTCGTACTAATAATGATAATTTAGTGATATAAATTATCACTAACAAAACCAGCTTTAGTCACAAAGCCACCGTTAGCAATTACGGTCACAGCACAGCACAAAAAAATCCTTAAGCCTTCTGAACTGAGCCAAAAACCCACTAAAACATTAGCCGAAACCATCCCTGGAATGTCTGCCTTACTTGCCTGAGTTTTCCTCTGTGCCTTGTTGATATTTCCAAGACCAAAGTCGCGCCAACACTTCATTAGACAGGAAGTAACGACATTTTCCCGCGGTCTGCTACCAGGGCAGGCGACGCACTGTTGTCAGATTCCAACAGGAAAAAAAACTTCTCAAAGTCTGACAAGCTCACAGACTCCAACTCTACAGAGAGCCACGAAGCTCTCTGGCGTTCCGCATTTCCTACCCCCAACCAGAGCAGCGGAGAGCGGCAAGCGGCAGTAGATGAGCCAGGCTGGCGGACGGCTGGAGAGAACAAGCTGCTCAACTTGCTGGTGACACGCTATCCGGTGCGTCATCAACAGGCGACACAGAGAGAGGGCGGAGGAGCGGAAGTCCACCCGGAAACAGTCATACTTCACCTCACATGTGGATTTTAATAGCAGTAGTGAAAACGTGTTTTTGTGTTTTGTTACAGGAGCTCGTGATGACCCGCGCGCTTTGCTTTAATTTATTGTTTACACGTTTAGGAAGGTGTCCATAAAGCGCGTGCGCTTGTTTTTATTAGAACTTGCTCGTGACCCAGTGATGGAAAATCTAGAAGTGAGTCTGTCATCTCTGGCCATCATATCCAGACATGTGGAGAAGAGTCACAACCAGATCAGCCAGTATCTGTCCAAGCAGGTGAGCAGCTGATAGCGTTATGAGTGTGTTTTATTGTTTCCATAATATATCAGAGGTTGTCCTGAACCATGGGGGAGATGTGATCTAGACTCATCACCGGCCACTTTATTAGATATACCTTGCTATTACCGTGTTGAACCCTCCCATAATCCCTCCTGTGGATTTGGGGACTGCTCAGTCACCTGCTGTTCTGCATGTCATGGTTATTTTGGAGCTATGATTGCTTTTCTGCCTGAGAGCGCTTTGTCCATTAAAACTTCAGTTTCTGAAAAGCTCAACAACCATGCAATGTACAAAGTCCCTTGAATCTTCTTTCTCCCTCAGTCTGATGCTCACTACATCAAGCCTAGATGCCTGAATGCTATGAGTTGCTGCGATGTGATTGACTGATTTGCAGTTATGTTAGCAAAGAACTAAACAGTTAGTTCTTACAACTATATATGATGCACTTCCCTTTGCCTCGTTAAGCCATGAACCTGATGGTAACATCCAACCCAACCCGCTCTCTCTGCAGATCTGGAGCCAGCAGGACAGACAGAGCATTCTGGAGTGTTTGGCTCAGCTCCTCTTGGAGAAGGATTACACTCTGCTGATTGCGCGTCATGTCCGGCCGCTGGTCCTGGACCTCCTGGAGCGCAACGCAGAGAGGGTCAAAGCTGGTGGCAGAATCAACCATGACTTCCATGAGCGCCTGTGTGTGGCCCTCAGTAGACTCCTCAGCATCAGTCCTGATGCGCATGCGTAAGTGATGTCTGCCACGTCCTCCGTCTGCTTCACGCCTTGCAGCCTGATGTAAACTTCCATCTAACTTGATGTTACGGATACTGCTGAATAATCGTTATCCTCTTCCATCCAAGGTTCGCTGTGAGGTACTTCAGCAGTGCCCCGCCAGTGTTCCAGAGGCTGTTTTTCACCAGCGAACAGTCGTCTGCGGTCCAGTACGGCCCCAGGAGGATGAAGCTCCGCGACCTCATGGCTGCCACCCTGCGCTTCCTCCAAAGTGACTGTGCTAAGTTTCGGATGCTGTGGGACTGGAGTCCCTGTGTTTCACAGCTACTCACTAGTGATGTCATGGTTCGAGGGTATGGAGCTTCTTTAGCCTTACACTTCTAGTGGTTAAGTCCTTAATCACGCCTCATTTTATTGGTGGAAGTGTCTTTGGCACCTGTATCTGCATGTTTGTTCTTTTTTTCTGATTGAGAACATTTACGAGTGCTTTTCAAGTACGAGTTCTCAAGTTGCTACTAACAATTATTTAAGGAATCGATTATTCTGAAAATCACTTAATTGGATAAAAATATTGACATTTTCTACAGACTTTTCCTTTAACCATTTGAGCCTTTTTTTATGCAATATTAGAAAATACACCAAAAGATGCAAATAAATAGATAATTAAATTTTTTTTGAAATAAGAAAATATTTTATTGCCTAAAATGCATTAACATAGAATTCCTTTGATGAATTTGAACAGGTGAAACTAAACTATGCCACTAATAAGTTTTGGGGAAAACATTTTGTAGACAGAAGTGTTCTTATATCAAAAGCAAAATGTATGTATGTTTAGTACAGCTTTGACCTAATTACCACTCTGAACATGTTGTTTTTATTAGTGGATTACCAGATAAGCTGACGATTATTTCAACAATCCAATAAATGACTTCAGCCCTATGGGCTCTGAAAATTATTTTTGGGCGAACTGTTTACAGTTTTCCGGGCGATCACAATCTTTAAAAACCCTGGCTTGCTGATACTTTTTTTCTTTTTTGAAAATTCATTAAATATAGTGACAAATTTGCTAACCCTAACCCTAACCCTACCCTAACCCTAAAGGATCAATAAAGTACAAGTCTAAGTCTAAGTCACTTTGCTGTTGTAGCTTAGTAATAGTAGTATTCATAAACTGTATTTAGAAAAGGACAATTTACATGAATGTCACCGTTTGATGCACTGTAACAGATCATAGCAAAAGCTAATTCACATCTGCAGTCCCTGGACAGGTTACAAATATGGATGTACAAGACAATAAAATAAATCACAAGATGTAGGGTTAGGGTTAGGGTTAGGTCACCAGCATGCAGGTTTCATGATCTTCAGCAGAGCAGTGAGTTGCAGAGTCAAACTGAGGATATGGTGATGCTGGGCTGAGATGGATGATTTGTGTAGCAGGAGTTTACCACATCACAGTTGTATCTATGGAAACCAGGTCAGGCTTTGTAACCCAAAGGCCCCAGAGACATCACATGAAACTTGTGAATTTGAAATGATCCTCCTTGTTTGATGCATTTAGTATAAATTAAGCCTACACTGGTGCTGGTCCAGACTCTTCCCTTTTCTCTTATTAAACAGATTTTTCCCAACAGGTCCACGGCTCAGTGTTTAGCTCTTGTCTGCCACATGACTGATAATCAGAAAGCCATCTTCCTGAGGAAAGTGCTGTCGAGTGATGAAATTCTGCACATGAAAATGAAGTATGTATAGATTTGTTTTCTGCCTTATTGCTGTCAGATGACTTTGTCTGGCTCCTTGTTTCACTGCATGTGTCCCTGTATTAGAGCAGGACTCCATGGTAACTGATGCTTTCTACACTTTGTGCTGTGGGTTCAGAGCTCTGGAGGAGAGTCAGCAGGTGGAGGCGGAGAGAGCTCTGGTGTTAACTAATCAGAGGTCAGTAAAGTGGCACCAGGAGTTGGCCCAGAAGTTCACCAGAGGTCAGGTGGTATCAGAGGACCTGTCCCAGAACGTTGTAGCAGTCTGTGGAGTCATTCTACCCAAGATGGTTCCGCGGCAGCAGGCTGAGCAGGTGTGTGATCCCCCGCACAGAAACAGCCACGCCCCACCTTTCAGGGTCTGTTTTTATCCATGTTGGCCTCTGCTTTCAGGTGAAGCCGAGCCACCTGGTGCTGGTGGAGTCAACCTGCCAGAATCTGAGAAGGCTGGCTCTGGCCGTGGCGTCCCAAAAGCCTGTGCTCCTGGAGGGTCCGATTGGCTGTGGGAAAACTGCTCTGGTGGAGCACATGGCAGCCGTCACCGGACATACCAACGCTGCAGACATTCTCAAGGTCCAGCTTGGGGATCAAACTGACAGCAAGGTGGGAGACATGACGCTCCATCTCAACCATTTCCTGTCAGCAGAGGGAGCAGGGTGTCTCATCACACTGTTCACTTTCAATACATGTTCACCCGTTCAGCTTTCTGCTGTTCTAGGCTTGTTTTCTTCAGCTTGTCTGTAGTCTTTTGTAAAAAGCAAAATGCCACAATAACTGCACAGCACCCTGAAATAAAAGAAGCAGCAACGGTTGTTTTGGTTTGCAGATGCTGCTGGGAATGTACCGATGCACTGATGTACCGGGGAAGTTTGTGTGGCAGCCAGGAACCCTAACCCAGGCTGTTTCTAAAGGCCTCTGGATCCTTCTGGAAGATATTGATCATGCACCTCTGGACGTGGTGAGTTCAAAGTATATTTTGGCTTTTGACGATTATTTATATTAAATTGAAATGATTTAAGTTCATTTTTGCTGCACAAAATGAAGCTAAATGTGTTTTTCAGATTTCTGTCCTCCTGCCTTTGATGGAGAATAAAAAGTTGATGATTCCAGGTCGGGAGGATTGCATCGAGGTTGCTCCTGGATTCCAATTCTTTGCAACCAGAAGGTAAGAATATAAATACAGCAGTCTTTATAGCATGGCTTGAAGTAGAAATACAGAACTTGTCTGGGAATCAAATAGTTCCTTCTTTTTACTTGTTTTTTAAAATTATTTTAAAAATGGTAAAAACTAACTCCCCTAGGCGACGTCAGCCAAAAACATTTGGGACATTCAGGTTACTGGCTGATGGTTCTGAACAAGTTAGCAGAAATAACCCCAATCTGTTTGAAATAGACGACGTTCTAGTTGAAGTTAGAAGTGCAGATTGTGTGAGTTGCTATGCAGGAGTTCATGTGAGTGTTACTGTGGACTTGCAGGATGTACTGCAGTGGTGGCAACTGGCACAAGCCTCAGAACTCTCATGCAGCACTGCTGGACAAGTTCTGGACCAAGCTGCAGATGCGTAACATGTCCCACGCAGAACTCAAGAAGGTGAGTGTGGAGAGTTTCACTGTCTGCACCTACATGTACTGACCCTGGTCATACATCAGTGCTATAGGTTACCGTATAGTGATTCCAGAGGTGTCCGCTGTCTGTTCCCAGCTCAACCTGTCCCCTGTCTGCAGGTGCTCATCCACAGGTACCCCATGTTGACAGTGGTGTCAGACCGTCTGCTGGACATCTACTGCCAGCTGACCGGTGAGAGACACTCTGAGGTGGACACCAGCACAGAGGGACAGCAGGACAAGCCTGAGGACAGAAGCACATCGCTGGAGGGGAGAGCTCTGTCGATGAGGTGAGGGTCATTAAACCAGCAACCCCACCCCACCTTTTAAGTCTTGGTGCCTGTATGTGCCCTCACTTTGCTTTGCCCTTCTACATCCATTCACCATCCAGAGTTAAAAAGTCACTAACCTTATAAGTCCAGTACTATGTTGTGTGTCTGAAAAGTCTGAGGCTTTGTCTACATGTACCCAGGTTTTTACATATCTCTGCCTCATTGTTTTAAAAACACTCAGCACCAATTTGATTGGCTTCATCAGCCTATCAGATTGGTGTCAGGAGGTTAATTTGTATAGACATATAGGTTGAACTACTTTCAAATGCCGTATTAGAATATAAAGTTAATAAACGATGATAAGAGATTGGTGATTGGGAATTACGTCAAAGCAAGTATGTGGCTATATTGCTTCTTTATTTGTTGCAGACTATATAATTGGAGTTTTTATAAATAATAATAATTTCAAGTGATATTAAACTGAGTTTTTGTGTGGACGAAAGACTAAGACGCGCAAAAATTTATTGTCTTCCCAGATATGTGTCTGCGCATAGATGAGGCCTCAATATAACAACAAAGTTGCTAAGTTCACAGCAGTGGGTGACTCTTGTAAACTTTTGTGTGATCTGTTGCTAACAGTCAGCCCTCACTCATTGCAGAGTAATAGAGGACAATGTCTGATGTTCAGATCTTTACAGAGTTAGATAAAATCAGTGGATAAGATCCGCTTCTCATCTAAGTATCAACCGATGACGATCTCCCCAAATTAAGGAAATCTCACCAATTTATCGGCTGGTCGATTTGTAGGTGCTACCTTAGAAGTATATACACTTAAAGTATTGACATCCTGGCTTAGTCATAATGTTATAAAATCATCATGACATCCCCCCAGGCACATCTACCAGACAAACTGAAGCTCAGCTTCTCCGGGTTTAATTAGCTTTCTGCTGCTGCAGAGTTCGATACCTTATTGATTGAACCGCTCTGTGGACGATGGGATGGAGTCACCCTTTCTCTGGATCCCTGCTGCACTCACTCACTCACTCCCCATCAGCTCATCATTTCAGTTTTTAGATGCATGTGATTGTTATGCATAGTGTTTCGGGTCATTTAAAGTTCATGCTGCTGAACATGACACATTTACTGCAGCTCTTTACTGAAGTCAGATCCAGATGTGACCAGCAGATCCAGGTCACATCTGGATCTGCTGGTCATAATTCCACCTTTCTCTTCCAGAACAACAACTTTTCAATCAATCAATCAAGTTTATTTATATAGCACATTTCAGCAACAGCACAGTTCAAAGTTCTGTACGTCATAAAAACACATTGTTGTGTAAACATTACACTTTGTCTAGTGCCATTATTACACATCAAAATGTTTATTAATGTGTCATTATGTTTCAAAAGCAACTCTAAACAGGTGGGTTTTTGGTCTAGATTTAAAGGAACTCAGTGTTTCAGCTGTTTTTCAGTTTTCTGGAAGTTTGTTCCAGATTTGTGGTGCACAGAAGCTGAATGCTGCTTCTCCATGTTTGGTTCTGGTTTTGGGGATGCAGAGCAGAGCAGAACCAGAAGACCTGAGGGGTCTGGAAGGTTGATACAACAACGACAGATCTTTAATGTATTTTGGTGCTAAACCATTCAGTGATTTATAAATTAACAACAGTATTTTAAAGTCTATTCTCTCACTGTAAGGACTCTAGAACTGGTGTGATGTTCTCTATCTTCCTGGTTTTAGTCAGAACACCAGCAGCAGCGTTCTGGATCAGCTACAGCTGGAAGATTGATTTTTTTTAGACAGACCTGTGAAGATGTTGCTGCAGTAACCGATGTGACTAAAGATAAACTCATGAATGAGTTTCTCTAGATCTTGCTGAGACATTAGTCCTCTAATCCTGGAAATGTTCTTCAGGTATGAAGAACCAGACGAACATTTCCACTTATGTATGAAAAGCATATTTCTGTTTTCAATTAAATTTTTCGTACATGTTATTGATAGTGTTTGTGGGAATGAGCGATTGTGTTTGTCCTTTGATGGACCTCAGATCAGACTTCAAATACAGTTGAGGCAACAATTATTGATCCCTCTGGCAGATTTAGATTTTTCAGTGACTTTCCTTCAACCAAGATATTTGTTCTTTAATAGGAAATGAGGCAAAAGCTAAAATGATGTAAAAGAAGTTTGAATTTGAGGGGGGAAAACTTTTTATTTACTTTTTATTAATAATGGTCTTTCTATCCATCCAAATAATTGCATGACAAAAGCCACTGTATTTATTCCAAACAAGTCAGAAAGAACTCATTGGTCAGTTCATCTCTAGACTGTCACCCATCAGTTGGATGCTGAAGTTCATCTTTTCTGCTGCTGTGTGTTCCTGCTGTTCAGGGACCTGCTGAAATGGTGCGAGCGGATCAGTGTGAATTTTGACAGCGCCTGCCCTGCCACAGCACAGCGAGTCTTCTTAGAGGTCAGTATGCTTTGACCTATTTTTATTCTTTTGTTCAACATGTCAGCTTGAAAAAGCTGTTACCTCTACAACTTCTCCAAATAAAATAAAAAAGTAGGTCTGCAGGTATCGTCCCCAAAATCAAACACTGATGTTTCTGTCTATCTTGTCAGGCTCTTGACTGCTTCACAGCCATGCTGTCCCGCCCTGCCAGCAGACTGCGCATGGCTGAGATCATTGGAAGCAAGCTGAACATCTCCAACGAGAAGGTATTTGTTTTGGAAGGATGTTTTTGTTTGGAGAAAAGCATCACCCTTAGAAAGACATGTCAAGATGAGGAGTCGATTGAGTCAGAATGACCGCTGTCCTGTGTGTGTGTGGGTGTGTGTGTGTGTGTGGGCGTGTGTGTGTGTAGGCTCAGTACTTCTGCCAGCTGTATCAGCCCGGCGTGTCGCTGACGGAGCTGCAGGCTGCAGTGGGCAGGGTCACTCTGCCTCGGCAGCAGGCCGACACCGTGCAGCTGGCCGTGTAAGTGGGACGTTCCCGCCGCTCACCTCATGTCCACTATGCAGACAGCTGGTTGCTGGTTCAGCGTTCAGCCATAGATTGAACAGGGCAGACCCCTGCTGGGACATTGAATAAACATCAGATTGATTTTAAACTATTCTGTTGTAAACACAGTCATCTAATGGTTCAACCCAAATATCCCCATTGATCCTTCCCCAAAGCTAAAGTGAATGGGTGATAACCTTTGGCCTAGATACAGAGTAAATATTTTCCAATGGCACACTCCTATCAGTCAAAACATTATGACTACCCATCCAGTATCGAATAGCTTCTCCTAATGTAGCTCTAATCACAAGCATCATGTTTGTATGTGTGTGTTATTATTCAGTATAAGCAGCAGTAAGACATTTGCTGCAACCCGACCCTCGGCCGTTCTGCTGGAACAGCTGGCTGTTTGTGTGGCCAAGGGGGAGCCAGTCCTCCTGGTGGGAGAGACGGGAACAGGGAAGACCTCCACGGTGCAGCACCTGGCCTCAGTCACCGGTGGGTCCACACTGCCTCAGCTTAGCTTCCCAATGACTTGTTAAAGCTGCTCACTGATACTCCTTGTCTGGAATCCCAGGACACAAGCTGTGTGTGGTGAACATGAACCAGCAGAGTGATACAGCTGATCTTCTTGGAGGGTGAGTGACATATCAGAGATGATTAAACATCATCATCAAGTTGAACTAACAAGTCTTCAGTCACTGGACACACTGTCATGTTGATTAGGTCACAGGGGCCAGACATGGAGATTATAAAATAAAACATTATACTTCCTGTTCTCAGGGGGCGTGGCTTAAGTGATGTCACATTTTCTATTTTTATCATTTACTGTATCTACCTGCGATTGTAGTGAAGCACTGTGGTCAGCTGAGGTTGTTGTAAATATGCTAGAGAAATAAACTTGGATTTGACTTGACGCCCTTTAGAATGCATGAAAACTCACCATTTTGATAACTTTCGATTCTCCAGTCCTTATGAGCAAATTGACCAAATGTGAAGTTGATCAATCAAAATCTCTAGGGGGAATTTGATCAAATTGTGGAGGCTGTAAATAGGCCAAATGGGGTCAAAATTTGGGCTGTTTCAATTTGGCAGGTCTGAATGTTTCCCGCATTATGTTTATAAAGATATCCTTTAAGGTATTTTAAGAATATCTTTAAGATATCTTCCTTTATCTTAAAGGAATATAAGAAGAATGGAGGTGCTGCAGAATATGAAGCTCCAGTTAGAAATATTAAAGAATACAGATGAGTAATGCAGTATGCTTTTTTTTTCCATGTAATTGTGCAACCACTATATTTAGATACAAGCCGGTAGACCACAGGCAGATCCTGCTGCCACTGCGGGAGGCTTTTGAGGACCTGTTCTCCCAGACGTACTCCAGGAAGCAGAACCTGACCTTCCTGGGCCATGTACAGACCTGCTTTCGGGAAAAGCGCTGGCAGGATCTGCTTCGACTCATGGACCATGTTTGCAAGTCTGCTCTGGCTAAGGAGCTGCAAGAAAAGCCAGAAGGTAGGGTACAAGAACAAGTAGCAAGTGAGAAGACTTGTGTCAATCATTGACACGCTGATATTTTCTTGCCTGGGCAGATTCCTCTCTGCTGCAGCAGTGGGAGGCTCTGGCATCCAAGCTGAGCCAGACCCAGCAGCAGATCCGAGCCTGTGAGACAGCCATGGTGTTTGCTTTTGTGGAGGTAATACTTCTCGAATACACACACATTCCTTCTCTTACCACTGCAGCAGCTCTCACCATGAGTGTCCTGTAGGGAACGTTGGCTAAGGCAGTGAAGAAGGGCCACTGGATCCTGCTAGATGAGATCAACCTGGCAGCAGCAGAAACGCTGGAGTGTCTGAGTGGGCTGCTGGAGGGCAGTACTGGCTCTCTGGTCTTACTGGATCGTGGAGACACTGGTGAGGCCAGTCGTCATGTTACTCCTTTGTTTTGTTTATATTACATGCCAATCCGCTAGGGGGCACTGTCATACCAGCAGTGCAAATGCACTGGCATTTATAAGAATATAAATGTTATGGCGTTTATACTCTTCTTTATGTTATGTGTGTTTCTGTGATGAACATGGTGGAATAAAGTGGACCAGATCCAAAACAGAAGTTATCTTTACTGACTAACAGTCAGGACTAGCTTCCAGTAACGTTTGATGGAATCAGTTTCTAACACTGGGGAGTCTTGGCTTGAAAACACTCCTCTTTACCATAAAGAAGAAAATGCAGCACATCTACAACTGCCTCCATCTCCTGCTAGAGGAAAGAGTGTGCTGCATCTGGTTGTGGTTCCTTATATCTGACTTTCCTCCATGACACTTTTTATGAATGAACTGATTAAACTGGATACAGTAAGTTCAGCTGTTACCAGAACAACAAAGAAATCGACTAATTAATATGCTATAGTCTATACTTGGTCTCCTATACTTATGCTGCTGTTCAGGATGATCAGAAATGTCACTAATGTCACGTGTGTATTCCAGAGCACCTGGTTCGCCACCAAGACTTCCGCCTCTTTGCATGCATGAACCCAGCTACTGATGTGGGGAAAAGGAACCTTCCTCTGGGTCTCAGAAACAGGTAAGCTTTCACTATGACTACTGACTCCAGATCAGTTCAGCATGGAGGCTGAAGCTAACAACTACTGGTCCAAGATGGGCCAAGACCAGAGTGAACGTTTACCATCCTAATAAAACTCCAATCCCAATAACATCATAACGGTTAATATGATTGATGTTTTATGACCTTTCAAAGTTTCATTATGCAGTTGATGAATATCTACCCATCAATTGCATGAGTAAATGCATTTACCCATCCCAGGAACCTCCTACTTCCAGGAGGCCATGTTCAATACTTGAGCTTCCTGTGTGAAACATTTACTCAGAACATAATATGGGGAAAAAAATACCACATTATAATTCTACATATTATATATTATCAGTCTTTCCACATTGTTTCCAATGTTTGATTTGCAACTCTTCTATCTTCTGGCAGCAGCAGGCTGTGCTCCACTTCTGATACTGACATGAGTGTTTTTCTTTCAAATCTGGCATTTTTATTTCTGTCTGCCTGCATAGCAGTGCTACAACTGAAGTGTTGTCAGCATCTTTGCTGCTGAATAAAGAGTATGTTCATGTGTAAAGTTACTGTTGAGTTCAGAGTAACCTGGAGCAAAATTGTCAACTCAGAAGTACTTGAGGGCCACACAATAAAAAAAAAGAAAATAAATTGTGGTATGAATTTCTTTTTCTACCAGCTAAGAAATATGAGTCAGATTTGTTTGTATGGAAGGCGTGTGTAAACCGTCTTTGAGGAAAGGTAAACAGTTTGCAAATTACTTTGGGCTCATGAAACAAATAGAACCAAATGTAATTTATTCTCATCAGTAAGAGGAAGATTTGTGTCTGTATTTCTTTAAAAGAGCCTGCTGTGTTTAGCCAAGTTGTTATCATTGATTAAAAGCAGATTTGGTGCACCAAAGTCTGAATTTGAGTAAAGGTTACTAGTTAGATGTGGTCCTAGTCACTGTGAAACCAAGGAGAAAACAAAAAGATTGTTTATCAGAAAGCAAAAACTTTGTTTTGCCTAAAATGTCTTATTGTAAGGAGATTTTTAAAATTAAAAATAATTGTCAAAAAGGGAACCAAATGTGTAAATTACACACTTTGGCCATTCTCCAGTCAAACCAGTTTAAAAAATTACCATTTTAAGCTGTTCTAACTTTTAATGCATGGAGGGGAAACAGAGAACCTGTAGTTGGAAGGTGAAGATGTTTCTTTTTTCTCTCGTTTTTTCGGACTTGTCCAGATTTACTGAGCTGTATGTGCATGAGCTGGAGAACGAGGGAGACCTGAGGATCCTCGTGTCAGACTACCTCAAGTGCTTGAACCCACCCAAGAGTGTCATCAGTGGTATCATAAGGTCAGCCATAACATGTTATCACAGTTCTTGTTCATTTCCATCTGTTAGTCTGACCATGAACCACTTCAGTCTGCTTTGTTCACTTCAGCACAATCTGCTTTGACTAGATCTCACTGAATTATTGTGGTTGTGCCTCAGTTTCTATCTGGCAGCTCGGCGGGAGGCCTCTTCCCGCCTGGTGGACGGGACCGGTCACAGACCTCACTACAGCCTGCGCACACTGTGCCGGGCTCTGAGCTACGCAGCAGCTAACCCCTGCCTCAGCGTTCAGCGTTCTCTGTACGAGGTGAGGCCAGGCGGCGTACAGGGCTGCTCCTTCTTACTGTGGGATGGCAGACGTTTGAAAATCTGTTGTGACATTCCATCCATGACTCTTTTCAGGGCTTCTGTTTGAGCTTCCTCACACAGCTGGACAGGAGCTCCCATCCTCTGGTCCAAAAGCTGGTGTGTCAACACATCCTAGCAGGGAACACCAAATGTCTGAAACAGGCAAGTCTCAAATTGTTTTGCTTATATTTTATCATATCCAGGACCTGCTAAATGGCTAGATAAAGTAAGCAATTCCATATTTGTAGGTATGCACTGATGTGAAAATTTGGGCTGATATTTTTATTAAATTCGGTGTAGACCACTCCACTTACATTGCCTCTCTTAAATGCTATGCTGTATCACTATCTATGTCATATGACCAACCCTTTCCCCCTACTGAAGTGTGGAGATAAGTACCAGCTATCGATATCGGCACATTTTTACTTATCGGACCGATACCGATGTTAATGCTGATATATCATATATCTCTCCATATTTGTGCACTGGTAACACATATAAAAAAAATGTGTTTTTTCATGTTTAAATCTTGATAAATCAATTCTGTAACTAAGTTATTGATATACAGTATCTCTGCTGAAGTGGAAATCAGTAGAAAGTTTTCCTAATGAGTGTTTGGTATGTTTTCTCCAGCTGATCCCAGCTCCACCAGGCCGGACCTGTGTGCAGATAGAGGGCTACTGGGTTCCACAGGGAGAACTGGAGCCAGCTCTGGATCCCAGTTACATCCTCACTGCTTCAGTAAAGCTCAACCTGCGGGATCTGTCCAGAGTGGTATCTGCAGGGTAGGGAAACTCTGACCCAGCCTGACTCTGTCCCGGATGTCCCTGATATTCAATAGCTTGGATCCCAAGGTCAGCTCAGATAATCTGGGCTCTTTGTAAAGATTAAATGTGTCATGTTAGATGTAGTGTTCTCCATCTGCGCTCTGTGTCACTGGGACAGGCCAGACTGGATGAGGATGAGGATCATCATGTTAATATGAGCAGTGATTGAGCTACATACATTGACTATGCAATAGGATAACATCTCACTCTGGTTGAGCACATAATGTGTTGATCTTTGTCATTTGTGGCACTGACAGAAAAATAAATGGTCCAGTTTTATAAATCTTAGCCTTGAGTTATGCAGTCTGCTGAGAGGTTTACATCCACTCATCATGGACACGGATCTCAGGTTTCTGGACTGGCCTCATTAGTTTGAACTGCTCTATGTGTGACGATGTGGATTCTCTCTAATCCACACAGGGTCAAAATAATGCATACCTGCTGAAACACACCCACTAACATCTGGATAAATATTCACACTTTTATTTAGACTGGTTATTGAATGGGTTTGGAGTACAGTTAAGGTCAAGGTCATTCCAGGATGCCCAGTTCAGCAATGAAACACAGTTCATTTGTGGTAAAGTTCAATAATTTAGAGGTGAACATCATTTTTCCTTATTTCATCCAATTTATGCAATGCACTAGAAAGTGTCAGTAAACCAACCCCACAGCATGGTGGTTCCACCACCACAATGCTCTCTGGCATTGACCTGGTTCTGGGTTCCTCTGGATTTCCATTCATCCTAAGGGGAAATCTGGGTCAGATATTTGGAACAATTAGATGTTCCAACAGACACAAACACAAACACACATCCAGACTACAATGGATTAAACACACTAAGTTTAATCTTCTGGATGGACCCCGACATCAAACCTGTTGAACATTTATGCTAAAGGTCAGATCTGTGTCAGGAGCCCAGCCAGTTCAAATGAGCTCTATCAGTTCTGCCAAGAAGAATGTTCAAATATCCATCTGGGATTCAGTCAGGAGTGTGTCACTGGCTGTTTATGGTCGAGGTGCAACTTCCTAAGAGACATTTATTGAAAACATGAGTGTGTGTATGTATATATTCGAGCATGTGTGAACATTAGAAAATTTGCAATCAATTCACTCAGGTCCAGTTGTGATAAATCCTTGTAGAGGTTTGTTCTACATACGGCTTAGCTCTTGATATCACAGACTGATTTGACTGCTGTGATTAAATGATTTGTGCAGCTCTGGTTATATAATCTGTCCATTGTGGATCAAGTTCATCATTAAATCCATGTTGAGTGGATGTGCTTATTAGCTTAGTTTCATCCTCTCTCATTACAACGAGCCTCTGCACTCGGCTAATGACTAATCAATGCTGTGTCCTGCCATGTTTGGGCCCTACAGGACGCACCCAGTGCTGATCCAGGGGGAGACGTCTGTTGGGAAGACCAGCCTGATCCGCTGGCTGGCAACAGCCACTGGGAACCAGTGTGTGAGGATCAACAACCATGAGCACACCGACATCCAGGAGTACATTGGCTGCTACTCCTCAGACGACAGGGGCAAGCTGGTGTTCAAAGAGGGTAAGAGTGGTGAAACACTCTTACCATATTGACTTTACGAGTCAATATGAAAAAGCTTGTCTAGGCATCAGTTCCACATGACTGACTCAGTGGGACATTTTTATTATTGTGGCATACCTCAAAGTTTTGGGAACATTATTCAAGTTCACAGTCGGGCTTCGCCGAGTTCAGTTCTACAGACGGTCATTGATCTCTACAAAGCTTGACCTGTCGACTGTGATTTTGACCGATACTGAAATTCTTGTCTGAAAAGTCAAAGTTGCTAAGTTGGCAATAGTGGAGTGACTGTTGACCACATAGTCCAGACATGACCTGGTGGGCCGAACTGTCAGTCAGTTCTCTTTCACAGTGATCAGCAGCTGATTTTCAGACCTTTGCAGAGATGGATCAGATCAGTTTTATCAGCTCATCACTCTGGGCTGATTTACCAGGTCATCCCTAATTTATTTTTGGTTCTGTGATTCTGGTCCATTCCTCGTCATCATCCCACTCAGTCTTCAGCCTTGCTTTTAGTTTCATAATTTACTTACTTGGTAGTAAATGACATGTGAAATTCTAGATGTGTGAAAAGATATTTAATGTTTGTGCGCTCTTCCTGAGCTCCATGCCCTTAGTAGCATGGAGCTCAGGAAGCTGGTTGTCCTACATGCTGATGTTCACTTATTCAGTTCATTAGATTGAATAAGTGATGTTCTTTTTTGCCTGTAATTTTTGTTAAATAGAGCTTATTTTTGTTCTGTATGTGAGTTTATGTGAGCTGTAGAACCTGGTGAGACCTACTTGATATGTAGAACCAAACCTTTACAAGAGGAAGGCATAAACTTGCTTTGTCTCTTGTCTTCAATTCTTCAACAAGAAGAGAAAAAAATGAAAAATGATCCTTAACTGTTTGGAGAACTAAGGAATTCCCCAAGAGGTTCATTGTGGAAACCCTCAGATTTTCTGGATTGCATAATAAATGTTGACGCTGTATTCAGGTGTCCTGCTTGATGCCATGAGGAAAGGCTACTGGGTGATCCTGGATGAGCTGAACCTGGCCCCCACCGACGTCCTGGAGGCTCTCAACAGGCTGCTGGATGACAACAGGGAACTGTTTGTGGCTGAGACGCAGGAAGTCATCAGGGCTCATCCCAGATTCATGCTGTTTGCAACACAGAATCCCCCAGGGCTCTACGGAGGCAGAAAGGTACGTCATCACATCAGGACAGCTGTTCTGATCTCTGCTCCAGCTGATGTACTAAGAAAAACCAACATGTTCCATCATCCCTCCCCCCGCTTCCCTGCTGAGTCTCACGATTTTTTCCACTTTTCAGTTTTTGATGTGTTTTTAACCCAGACATGCAGTTTGATGTTATTGTCATCAATGAACTGATAAATAAGTCAGATGAGACATTCAGTGTTTTCCTCCCTCCAGTTCCTCATCAGCTCAGTTCATTGTTTCCAGTTGACAACTTGTACAATCGAAGCTCTTTACAGGACGATCAGGTCAGATTCACATAGAGAATCCATTTAGCTCAACTTTAGATCATGTTCATCCAAATCCAGTCTGAGCTTCCAGTCCCATTCAAATCCCATTAGATCCAGTCCAGTTCAGCTGATTGCTAAATGCTCATCTGTGTAAGGAGTCAGTGGAATGCATGTGGTGACAGTGGAGAGGAATCCCAACAGGAAGACAAACTTTGTTCAGCTCAGGGGTTGTAATGGAGCTGGTTGTGTGTCCAGGTTCTGTCCCGGGCGTTCAGGAACCGCTTTGTGGAGCTGCACTTCGATGAGCTGCCCAGTGCAGAGCTGGAGACCATCCTGCACCAGAGGTGTAGCTTACCTCCATCCTACTGCACCAAGCTGGTCAAGGTCATGCTGGACCTTCAGGTAGTTTTACCTTAATCTGTGTGTGTACCGGCTGTGTTGATACCTACTGCAGCCTCATATCCCCCTGTACCTTCCAGTCATTGCGCAGAGGATCTTCTGTGTTTGCGGGGAAACATGGCTTCATCACTCTGAGAGACCTGTTCCGCTGGGCGGAGCGCTACCGGCTGGAGGAGCAGGCTGAGGCCACTCAGGACTGGCTGCAGCACCTAGCAGATGACGGTGAGTCTCATCAGACATGAGGCCCCGCCTCCTGTAGAGGCTGGCTGGCTGAGCAGAGTGTTTGGGTCCAGGCTACATGCTGCTGGCTGGACGGGTCAGGAAGCAGGAGGAGGAGGCCGTCATCCTGGACACCCTGCAGAAGCACTTCAAACGGACGGTGAACCCCGACAGCCTGTTCTCCCAGAAACAGCTCATCAGTCAGTTCAGTGAGTAGCAGTCATCTCACTCTGCAGGCGCAGGCCGTAACTTTGCCTCCCAAGCAAAGCCTTCTGTTAGTTCTGCATCTGCTTTGTAGGGAAAATATCTTTGACGGGAAATATCGTCCATAGAATGGGTGAAAAGTTCTCTAATACAACTATAAAACAATTTAGAGGCTTAAATAAGTGATGAGTTGTGGCAGATGGGCCTGCTGTGACTGTGGTAATAGTTGGAGGTTTTGACAGAAGCACTGATCCCTCAGCATGACTCCTGCTGCCATCACCAGGTCCTGCAGTGGGCAGCGTTGCAGCGGTACCAGAGGAGTTCCGTCATGTGGTGTGGACCCAGAGCCTGAGGAGGATGGCGGTGCTGCTGGGGCGAGCGCTGCGCTTCGGGGAGTCGGTTCTGCTGGTGGGAGACACAGGGTGAGCTCCTTCCTGCTGCTGCTCTGTGCCCGTCCTCTGCTCTTCCTTTCTGACTCTATGAAGGATGGAGATTTTTCCTTGTCAATCATAACAAGCTCTTTTAATCCTGTTTCCTCTCCAGATGTGGGAAAACCACCATTTGCCAGCTGTATGCAGCTCTGGCTGGACAGAAGTTCTTCTCTGTCAACTGTCACATGCACATGGAAACGTCGGACTTCCTGGGAGGCCTGCGGCCCGTTAGATACACCCAGCAGGTACTTATGAACACATGTAGGCGTTCTGGTAAGATCTTTTATTAATCCATTGTGAACTGGAGCTATGTTAATAAACCATCCATCCATCCATCCATTTTCTTCCTCTTATCCGGGGTCGGGTCGCGGGGGTAGCAGCTTCAGAAGGGAGGCCCAGACTTCTCTCTCCCCAGCCACTTGTTCCAGCTCTTCCGGGGGAATCCCAAGGTGTTCTTAGGCCAGCCAAGAGACATAGTCCCTCCAGAGTGTCCTGGGTCTTCCCCGGGGCCTCCTCCCGGTGGGATGTGCCTGGAACACCTCACCAGGGAGGTGTCCAGGAGGCATCCTGAGCAGATGCCCGAACCACCTCAAATGGCTCCTCTCGACGTGAAGGAGCAGCGGATGACTCCCTCCTGGATGACTGAGATTCTCACCCTATCTCTAAGGGAGAGCCCAGACACCCTACAGAGAAAACCCATTTCGGCCGCTTGTATCCGTAATCTCGTTCTTTCGGTCATGGCCCAAAGCTCATGACCATAGATGAGGGTGGGAACGTAGATCAACTGGTAAATCGAGAGCTTCGCTTTTTGACTCAGCTCTCTCTTCATCACGACAGACCAGTACAGCGCCCGCTTCACAGCAGACGCTGCGCCAATCCGCCTGTCGATCTCCCGCTCCCTTCTTCCCTCATTCGTGAACAAGATCCCAAGATACTTGAACTCCTCCAAGTATTGTTGATAAACCAAGATGAATAAAATAGAGGCCAAACAAATCCTGCAGAAGCAGACCAGGCCTTCTAAGCAAAGTCTTCTGTTATCTCTGCTTCTACTTTGTAGGAAAAATTTTTTTTCAATGGGAAATATCTGGAACCGTTCATAGAATGGGTGAAAGGTTCTCTTAATACAAAACATTCACTGACAGGATGAGCAGGAGGCTAACACCTGAAGCTACTGATGAAGAAGCCAGTGAAGGAACAAACTAAGGAGTGTAATGGACTTCTAGTCGCAATAGGTCTATTGTAGATCCATCTTGTAATGATCAGTTGTGTGTGATCATTCCTAGACTGTTGGTGAGGATGTCAGGCTGTTTGAGTGGAACCATGGACCATTGGTGCTGGCCTTGAAGGAGGGCGGAGTCTTCCTCCTGGATGAGATCTCACTCGCAGACGATTCTGTGCTGGAAAGGCTCAACAGGTACAAGTGGAGAACCGGTCCTGGTTCCGATAGTCTCCACAAAAACATTTTCCTTCATTTTTCTATCATAAACTTTTCTTTGTTTCTTTCTTTGAGAACTGTTTAAATATTTCAAGGTGTTTCCTCATCAATTGATAATTTAACCTTTAGCCTGATTTGGCCTTTCTGCTCTTTCTAAGTGCTGGCAACATCTATTTTTGTCAGTTTAGAGTAACAATTTCCTCTGAGTTGCTAAATAGTTGAGCAGAATTTGTCGTGATGCGCTGTGTTTCCTGCCAGTGTCCTGGAGACAGAGAAAAGTCTGGTGCTGGCAGAGAAGGGCAGCGGAGACAACGACGACGTGGAGCTGATCAGAGCGGCTGCAGGCTTCCGCCTGGTGGCCACCATGAACCCTGGAGGAGACTTTGGCAAGAAGGAGGTACAGAGATCTGTAGGGAGGAAGATGGCAGACATGGGAATTACCCCAAAGGTCAACTATAATCTGACCTTCTGACTTATAGAATCCACCAATGGATGCTTATTCACATTTTGTCATAATACAAACACAAACTCAACTGAAACAAAATATTATACATAATTCCCCAAAAAGTTCTCAAATGAGTGAATCTGTCTCAGTCTGCTCTAATATGTTATCTCTGGGTTTGTCCTGTTTTTAGCTCTGAGCAGAAGTCGAACACATGCATTATGTGTGCCTGGTTCATAATGTTGTAGTTTGAACCTTACATTTGAGCGTCTTTATTATTCGTTAATTGAGAACAAAGGGCTTAACGGGTATTTAGAAAAGGATTTTCTATTACTATTCAAAATTCTGCAACTCAAAGTGAGGACTAATCATGGCAAACAGTGGAAAGATCCAAAGATTTTAAGCAGGTTAGCAATATGCTATAAGTGGAGGTGAACTCTGACCTTTGTTCTGCTGGACAGCTGTCTCCTGCCCTGAGGAACCGCTTCACTGAGATCTGGTGTCCTCAGAGCAGCAGCCGCAGCGACCTGGTCCAAATCATCCAACACAACCTGCGCTCTGGACTCTCATTAAATGGTAAACAAAGATCTGGGTTAGTTTAGCTGGGCCTCCCTGGGATTATTATGTCCGGGATTAGTGCTGCTGATGTCTTTACAGTGAACATGTTGCGTGTGTTTAATGGAATCCAGGCATAGACGTTGCAGAAGTGATGCTGGACTTCATGGAGTGGCTGGGCCAGCAGGACTTTGGCCGTCGCTGCGTCCTGAGCGTCAGAGACATCCTCTCCTGGGTGAACTTCATCAACGCTGTGTGTGAGAGGGATGAGGCCGGCTGCATGACCATGAGAGCAGCTGAGGAACAGGAGGAAGACGAGGAGGAGGCAGAGTGGGACCTCAGACTGGATGCTGTCACAGCTTGTGTCCATGCTGCCTGCTTGGTTTACATAGATGGCCTCGGCTCAGGTAAGCTGCAGCCCTGTCTCAGTGTTCCTCTGGGAGCTTCAGCTCATCCAGAGCTTCCTTGCAGGAACTACAGCGTCCTGTGCAGACGGTGCCCTGGCTGCACGCCGGATGTGTCTGGCTTTCCTGCAGCGGAGGCTGAGTAAGACGACCCGGATTGATGAGGAGATGCTGGAGGCCCTGAGGGTCTATGACCCCTGCCTGCCACGGGACCCTCAGTGGGGAGAGGACTTCTTTGGCATCAGCCCCTTCTACATCGCCATAGGTATGGATGTTAATTATCTCTCTGTATCAGCACTCTGCAGTCAGAAAGTCCAACTTTCTCAATGTCCCATCACTGCTCACTGCTCTGAGGCACCTGAAGGTCTTCTTTTTGTGATTTTTACAATCTCCTGCTCATTTTCACACAAGATTCACACACAACCAAACAAGTGAATGCTGTTTTGTTGTGAATGCTTATCTCAACTGCATTGGAATATTATTGTACTGTTAATTCTTTTAATGAAGATGGGAGGGGGCTGTTGAATCTCAAGTATTTTGACAGGCTTTAGAGCTGTCTGTAAACTGGACCTCCACTGGATTGGATTGTAATTAAAATTTGATTGGACTCTTTTTTTTAGTTCATGTCCTGAGAGGACTCTCCTGTAAATAACCAGGATTAAATACAATTGAATGTACGTAATCTGTCTTTTGTGAAGGAAGGAATATGTGGGAATATTCCCCTAGAACAAAGTGACTGAGTGAGTCTGAATGAGTCTGCATTGTTGCACACATTTCTACATTTACAGAAGTGTAAGAAAATGTTCAGTCTAATGTCTCCATAGCTCTTATGCAACTAACTATCAGATCTGATATGCTGGTATGAAGCTGTTTTTAAAAATGCAAGGTTGACATGAAAAGCCAAGTTTATTCTGTTTTATTGCATTTGCAATATATTAACAGCTTATTATACTGTGGAGCTGCACCAATAGAATCATCCAGAGACAACTGGCTGGTTAAATCCTGACAAATCAAAGTTTCTTTTCTTCTATTCATTAAATGCATCAGAAATAAGAATTGTGATAATATTCTGTCCAACAATGCAACTAGTACTGTGTTTTTAGTTAAAGTTAATAAAAATCAGTTTGGGATATGCACTGACACATTTTGTCATTTTGTCTCTTGTTCATCTGATGTTGAAATTAAAACTACGACCACCAAAAGACAAAGGTGCAGAACATTTTGTCCTAAACATTTCCTATGAATGACCCGATGTTCCATCAGGATCTGAAGCTGAGAGCCGCAGCCTGTCTGACTACGCCCTCACAGCAGGCACTGCAGCCATGAATGCCCAGAGGCTTTTGCGGGCTCTGAAGCTGCAGAGGCCCGTGCTGCTGGAGGGCTCCCCCGGAGTGGGAAAGACGAGTCTGGTGGCGGCGCTGGCCAAGGCCTCCGGGAACCAGCTGGTCAGAATCAACCTGTCTGAGCAAACGGTAAGGCTGTGATCCCCCTGCACTCTGAGAGCGTCCGGTAGCAGCGGTGTGTTCATGCTGTTCTCTCTGGCAGGACATCACTGACCTGTTCGGGACAGATCTTCCTGTGGAGGGAGGGAAAGGAGGAGAGTTTGCGTGGCGAGACGGCCCCCTGCTGGCTGCTTTGAAGGCTGGCCACTGGGTTGTCCTGGATGAAGTAAGAAATACAATAGTTTCTACAGGAGTTTTATGTTTGGACTCTATTTTTAGGTTTATGGTTATGATTCACCTCAGGTAAGTTTGTCTCTCGCTGCTGCAGAAGAAGCTGAAAAGTTTAAATGTAGTAGATTATCCATTTCATCGAGTCCATGTGATTACAGTCTAAACTCGTGTTGAATGCTAAATGAGAATGATGAGCGCTGCTGTTCGTCCCTCAGCTGAACCTGGCCTCCCAGTCGGTGTTGGAAGGGCTCAACGCCTGCTTTGACCACAGGGCAGAGATTTACATTCCTGAGCTGGGCTTGAGCTTCCAGGTCCAGCAGAAGAAGACCAAGATCTTCGGCTGCCAGAACCCGTTCACACAGGGCGGTGGACGCAAGGGACTGCCCAAATCCTTCCTCAACAGGTTCACTCAGGTGACAAAGTGACTTTGTTAATAGTGTAGTCTCTTCAAAATGTCCAAAAGTGATAACAGGAGTTTTAAATGAACAATGTTTATAAGCTAGTAAGGATCCCAGTAGAGATGCACATATTACAGAATGATCATCATTTCCAGTCAGTTCCTCAGTGCGTCTCTAACGTCTTCCATTCTCATGCTGCATCTTTAGTTCAGGACCGTTTCTGAAGTTCTAATGCTGCCAGTGACATCATCCTTTCTGCTCATACTGAAACCCATTGATCTCAATATCACCACTGCTTACTGGCTGCTTCTGTGTGTACACAATCTTTCTAGGTCTTTGTGGACCAGCTCACCTACAAAGACATGGAGTTCATTGGAAATTCTATTTTTCCCAGCATTGACAAGGAAATCATCGCAAAAATGGTTGGGTTCAATAACAGGGTGAGTTTCTCTGAGAGAAGTGAGCTCTGTCTGGTAGTCAAAGGTTACGAATACCTTCAGATGAGGAAAAATAACCTGCTCTGCTGTGTTTCACTGAGTTCATATTCAAGCCAGTGATGGTGAGCTTCTGTGGTGCCAGATAAAACCTCATTCATCAGCCTTTAGCACAGAGCTTACATCTACTATCACTATGTTCATACTGTTCCTGTTTATTGTTTCAACCCAAAGTGAACAGGTGCTTCATCATCTTTTATTTGGAGTCAGCTGCATCAAAACTCTGTCCCAGAAGTCCACAGGGTTGGTTACATAGAATGTTTGAGTTCATGTAGTTCTCTACCATATTCTGTTCCCAACCAGCCAGTCTTGTTCATGATCAAGCCACATGGCCTGATGGCCAGTGACAGCTGCTTGTGTACTACTAGTTAATATCTGATAGCATCACTGCTGCAGAAAATGTTACTCGTCTTCAATAAATGAATGATTTTCTTGACCCCTTTAAATATAATCAGTGGAAAAATCCAGAAACACAGTCTATGTAGTGTAACAAATTCAATTTCAGTCTTTTCTTCTTCCACTCATTCAGGCCAAGTAAAGCCCGTTTTGTTGCTGTTTTCCTCCAGCTTGTTCAGGAGGTCTGTGTGGAGAGGCTGTGGGGGCAGAAGGGAAGCCCCTGGGAGTTCAACCTGCGGGACGTATTCCGCTGGTGTCAGCTGATGCTTACTGACCAGTCGCCAGGATTTTTCAACCCAGGCCAGCATGTGGCCTTGGTGTATGCTGACAGAATGAGAACTGAGGCAGATAAGGCAAAGGTAAGCTCAACACCCACTGAACCTATTGCTCAAAGATGTTGAACTTTCAACCTTTTTCACTCTGTAACAGTGAAAAAGGTTACCACTCTGAGGATGTGTGTGAGCCAGCAGCTGATGGGTCAGTGTGTGTGTGCAGGTCCTGCTGGTGTTCAGGGAGGTGTTTGGGGAGGACTATGAGCCTTACTGTGGCTCCAAACACTTCCACATCACTCCTCTCAGCGTTCAGGTTGGTCAGCGCTGTTGAACCTCGTCTTGCCATCTGTCTCATTAACATGGCTGAAGTCGTCTTTGTGCCCTGCTTGCTGCTGCTTTAGGTGGGCTTCTCTGTGCTGTGTCGCAGTGGGGGGGCCCCTGTGGATCTGGACCCCCCACTGTCCATCACACACCAGTGCCTGAAGCCTTTAGAGTCTCTGATGAAGTGTGTGGATATGGGCTGGATGACCATAGTTGTTGGTCCCACAGCCAGTGGGAAGACCAGCCTGGTGAGACTGCTGGCCCTGCTGACGGGGCACCGTCTCCGGGTGTTGGCCATGAACAGCGCCATGGACACCACGGAGCTGCTGGGGGGATTCGAGCAGGTAGTGTTTCAGCCTCCGCTCTACTGCAGAACACCAGCGATCACTGTAAGCTTTCCCTCTCGTCCTGTATGCAGGTGGACATCATGCGTCCATGGCAGCAAGTGCTAGAGACAGTCGACTACATGGTCGCCATGGTGATAAGGCGTGGACTGATGTCTCTCAACGATGGCACCCAGGACACAGAGTTTCTGCTGCAGACATGGGGTGTGTTCTGCCAGTGGCTGAAGGAGAACGGACTACAAAGACCAGCAGGAGCAGTGACCTGTGAGGCTCTCAACAAGATGGAGGTCATCATCCTCCTGCTGCAGAAACTCAACACCAAGCTCAAAGTGTTCACCGGTAATTTACAGTGCACCATATGCAGGATGCCGTTTCCATGGTTTCAGTGGCGACGTGCCCTAACGTAGCGGGCTTTGCCTTCAGACATGTCCAAACTGCAGATGGACTTCACTCTGCTGAAGGAGCGTCTGGCCCAGCTGGAGGACGGCTGGACCAACGGCGGCTTCGAATGGCTGGACGGGATGCTGGTCCAGGCCCTGCAGGCGGGGGACTGGCTGCTCATGGACAATGTCAACTTCTGCGGGTACCAACTTCTGCATCATCTCTCTAGTTCTCCAAATAGTTTTTGATCATTAATGACAGAAAAAAACAATCAACTCCAAACAGAGAAAGTTTGATGATTTTTCTAAAATGTGGCAGCCACATTTTCTTTGTACCTGAGTTGGTCAGACTCTCATAGAAAGTGTTTCTTGCAGTGAGCAACACTCACCAGCAGATTAGTTTGGGACGGGTCAGGGTTCTGGTGGAAGATCAGACTTTAGCTTAGTCTCTGATGGGTGATGGCCAATCAGCTCTCAGGTAGTTTGGAGACAACCACTGAGCATGTGTTTCTTACTCAGTGCTTCTGTCCTGGATCGCCTCAATGCTCTTCTGGAGCCCAACGGATCCCTCACCATCAATGAGCGCGGTGTAATCGATGGGAAGACCCCCAGGATCACCCCTCACCCCAACTTCAGGTTAGCACTGGCGGGTATTTCGAGGTTTGGATGGTTCTGTTCAGCTGATGTGTTCCTGGCTTTGCAGGCTGTTCCTCACCATGGACCCGGTGCATGGAGAGCTCTCCAGAGCTATGAGAAACAGAGGGGTGGAGGTCTACATCCCAGGGGAACGTGAGGGGTTGTGCTGGGACACTTTGGACCTAAAGACCCTGCTCCACTCTGCCGGTGTGACAGGGAACTGTGTGTGTGACTTGCTCATTCAAATCCATCAAGACATCAGAAGTGCCATCTGGGGTAAGCCTTGTGAAATCTGCTGCACTTCCACTAGTGGAGCCGAAGTTTTCAGACACTTCTCTGCCTCTCAGACTCCTCAGCCTCTTCAGTGGCGGCCCTTCTCCACGCTGCCTCTCTGCTGTCCTGCCAGCTGCAGCGAGGTGCAGACCTTCGCAGCGCCCTGCAGCACGCCTGTACTGAGGTCTACGCCTTCTGTCAGCGCTCCGCTGCCAACCAGAAGGTATGGTACTGCCTTCTGATGGCACTCAGGTCACACCCTTACATTATTGACACACAACAGTGGAGGGAATTTCACAGTGTTATGTAGGCGAAAATGTGCAACACGTCTCCCCCCATTATAGGGACATTTAATGCCAAGGGTTTGAACTGGTCCAGGAAAAATGGGTTGCTCATGGTTGGACCTTCTTGTGCGGCTAAATAAAAGCGTAATAATGGTTTCATGCATAAATTGTCTTTTGTATTTAATCGTCTTGAAACGTGGTAAATCTGAAACATTTAAAGTGAATATATTATGTTTTTTAATTCTTTCTTTCACATGTAAATTATTCACTTATGGTATATAAAGTAGAACTGCAATGCTTTGGTCTGATCTCCTGGTTATTGTAGCTCCACAGACCGCTGGTTTACCTCTGTACTGAGGCCCAATTTAGAGCAACAAAATGTTTTGGAGCAACTCGTTTCGCTGTGTTTTTTTTAAATGTGAATGAGACATTTCACGTCCCACCCCCACTGTAGTTTGATAGCAGCGATACAGTTATCTACCAACAGAGAAACTTTTTATTCAAAAGTTTATTAAAGATGCCAACAACAGAGGACTAGTCCATCCAGCCTTACATGTTGGAGTCAGACTCTGACCCAGAGCTTCCAATTTCAGCATAACTGAACTTGGACTACAAAATTGGGAAAGAAAATTTCGGATTCACAAAACTGATTAGCCAGAAGTAATGACCTGGTTTTAAATTAAAAATTTGGCTCTCCAAGCAAATCAAAGTACACAAAAAATTAGGGCTAAAAAAGCGGATTTTGCTTTTATTAAGTGAAACAAAAAAGCGAAAACATAAAGTATGTGTTAGGAAGAAAACATTGTTACAGTACTGAATATTTCAGGTCAAGATGGGAGCAACATGTTAACAAAATGATGTTTTTTATTTCTTGATGGCAAAGAAAGGGGTGGGGTTGGAGGTCGAAAAGGAAATAAATACATTTGTTATTTCTTTCAGCAAGCCCAGCAGGTGATTGAGCAGCACCTGGTTGTCATGGATACGGGTGCCTGGGGAGACGGGCTGCTGTGTGCCGGGGTGTGGCCGGACAGCTTCCCTTCAGCTCTTCTCTCTACTGAAGATTCCTGCTTCTCCTCAGTCCTCAGAGACGGGCAGGTCCTCCTGTTCTGCCTCAACTCCCTCAGCCTGCAGGGGAAACGGTAACAATGAGTAGAAAATGTTCTAGACAATGAAGAAAAATCTTGCTCATCTTTTTAAGTTTATATGTTTTTTACCAACAGAGACCTGTTGATACAGGAGGCACTTGATGCTTTTGAACAGGAGAAATGGCACTTTTGTCATTTCATAAGCTTAAAGTGAATTACTTACTTTAGAAAACACACAATAAGTTTTGTAAATCAGGAAAACTTTCATTCTTTAAATAATCTACAGCCAACCAGACACAACCAATATATACGGTACATATCGTATGTAGAAAGTACCAAGAGCAGCTAAAACACAAGTCTGCTTCATGGTTGGACATTAATGTTGTGTAGTAATTCTGTACTACAGTATTACTCCCTAAAGTATCATTTCATCCTCATCATGCTACGTATCATGCTCTACGTAGCATGATTCGTAGAGAATTATGTTACTCTACCTGCCTCACTACAGAGCAGGTTGAGGTGAAGGATCACATTATGGTCGGAGCTTTTGTGACTGAGAGAACAAATATTGATAGATCCTCAAAGCTGATTTCCAGCTGCTGGCACTGATAAGGTGAAGGGGTTATGTCACCACCTCTGGCAGCCTGAATGGTTCCCTAAATGATGCTTTGACAGAGACAGTCCTGTCCATTTGTCTGTCATGTTTGTCTCCTCTGAGAGTGAAAGTTGGATTAAGACCAGCTGTGTTTGTGCAGGAACCGTCCACTGAGACTGAGGGACCTGCAGCAGGCCTTGCAGAGCAGTGGAGTCCATGAAGACTGTGTGTTTTCTGGAGGAGTGCTGGATCTGGAGGATGGTGATGCTCTCAGGCTCGTCCCCACTGCAGTGAGGCTGGTGACAGAGAGAGCATCCCATGGAGACTGGATCCTCCGCAGCCACTGGCTCTCCAACCTGGGAAAGAGCTCCAAATATCTGCCAGGTTTGTGACTTCCTCAGTTCATTACTTGATTCAAAGAAAGATATCAAATCACTATAAAAGCAGTTAACAGGGAAAAGGAGAGTATGTCCTGTAGGAGGTAGCTGCTGAATACACATGAATTAAAGATGTAAAACACGGACATTTCTGTATTATTTTCCATGCAGCTTCTGTGTGCATGAATAGGACAGATCAGAGACAATCAGCAGACCTCAACTCATGACTGTACCTCTGAGCAGTTGCTGGAAGGCCCTCGTTCTGAGCTGTGTGTGTGTGTCAGGTAAACTGATGTAGTGTGACCTGTTTCAGAGCCGGCGCTGGTCCATGTGGAGGCAGGAAACCGAGCTCTGAAGGCGGTGTTCAGCAGCACCCTGGCTGCAAAGGGGAAAACGCTGGCAGAGCTGCTGCAGCCGCACAGCAAAGGTAGTAACTCTCATCACTGTTCGGTTCTGTTAAGGCAGCTCAAAACCAAGCAGGAAGGAGTTCCGCTGCAGAGGAACACAGTTCAACTGGACCCAAGAGACTCTTAATGCCAACATTAAATCTTTCTTCCTGTAAAATCAGCCCAGCTGGTTCTGGTTGGGCTCTTAGTGACTGCATCACTGTGATACTTCCAGATGAATACAGGATTCTGATGGACATGCGCTGGAACAAGCAATACCTGGATATTCTAACTAACAAGTGCAACTTTGAGGATGAGGAGAGATACATGGAGTTCCTGGAGGCTCTGAATGCAGTGGCTAACAGGTAGATGGACTGACCCTGTGGTCATGTTGACAACATGTTATTTGTATGTTAACTACCACTACAGTTGACTTGTAGAAACCCATCTGATATTATTGTAAATGCTAATAATCTAAAGCATAAACACAGTGAAGTCAAGCATCGTGGTGTGTGTGTGTGTGTGTGTGTGTGTTAGGATTGTTCTGATGATGGACCGGGAGGAGAGAGCCGTCAGTTGCTCCTGCACCTGTCAGTGTGGCTCCGCCCACTTCCTCTCTGAGAGTCGCCACAGCCTTCAGCAAAGGTAACAAACTCTGACTTACAAATGACAAATTTCATAATGAAATGTTTTTCTAAAAGGTTCCTTTTCTCGCCGATGTAGGAAGCTTAGACATCAGTCAGCTGCCTCACCCCGTGCTCATGCACCTGCGAGCGTTCTTTGACCGGTGGGATGCCTACGTCCTGCAGGCCGTGCAGAACGGACAGCCGCACATCTCTGACCACGTCATGTTTGAGGTCAGGAACATTTCCTCTCCCCTGCTGTAGCTTTGTTTATACTGTCCTTGATGCTGTTCACTCTGCTAATGGCCAAAGTAGAATAAGAACTCTGATCCTAACCCTGAAACATCGTGCTGGTTTAAAACAAAAAAAGACCATGCAATGCTGTTTGTATAAGTTGTCCACTGTTTCAAATAGTTTCCGATTTTTGGCTTTGATTTTAGAACTTTGTTATTAAGACCATACAAAAGCTGGTGTTTTTTAATCTCAGGTTGTTTCCATCTAAATTTAAGAGCTGTACAGAACCAGAAACATTACAGAACATCACACAGGGTGTACATCCAGTATATCAGCCTTTCTTACTGAATACAATGTCCATATTGTAAATAAAACCCAGATATAGTAGCTTTTAATTTATTAGAATGTTTAGCAAACAGAATAGACAGAAATAGTTTGAAATGAAGCAGACCTGTCCTGAGTCTTCTGTAAGGTTTCAGTTCAGAGGGTTGTAGTCCTCTGTTGCAGCAACCCTGACTCTGTTTCCCCCTGCTGTTCCGGAGGTTAGATCCTGCAGTTGCTCCGGTGGCGCGACCACTTCTGGGACGTGTGCGTCATGCTTCCGGCCGACTCCCAGGGCGTCTCGGTGCTGTCGCTGCACTGGCAGTGGCTGCAGAAGCACCTCATCCTGCGCCTGCCTCAGCTGCTGATGGGAGACACAGCAGCCACTCTGGAGTAAACACTCTTCCTCTCATCTTTTCATTTCTGACTTTTGATCAGTCTATAATTCCTTTACAACACATTCTTTTTAATTTGCACAGTTTCTTAAGAGGTTATACTGTATAACTGTGTAACTGCTGTTCTTGAATCTCGACTGTACGTTTTGGTGTTTAACTCGACCCTTGTTGTTCTGCAGAGGTCAGCAGGACTTGCAGGCTGTTTCAGCAGCCATCCAGAACCTTTTGTCCACTCCAGTGTCGGTGGCCGCTGCACTCAAAGGCATGCAGAGGTCTCTGGGGAAAGCTCTGCCTTACAAGGTCTGACGAAGCCTTACTGCTAAAGCGTCTCCTTCCCTCTTTACTAACTTTAGTAAATGTTTATATGAAACTCAACATTACTGTAAATATTCTGTAAATGTAAAGTACATACGCTGCATATATACTGTATATATACTGTGTATATATAGGGTCAATTAGAAATGTTTGTCCTCAGCTGGAGGCGGTGGCAGAGTGTGCGTCCCGGCTGCGGCTGCTCAGCATGGCTCTGGATGTGAACGCGCTGCAGCTGGATGAGGCTCTGAGCTGGGGGGGGCAGCAGCTGCTCCGGGTGCAGGCAGCCGGACTCTGGCTCGACATCAAGGAAAGCCTCCTGGAGGCATCAGGTCTGGTTCTGTCTGCTAACAACCAGCTGGACCCACACAAGTCTGGTAAGTTCTACATGTCAATGTGTGGGTGTGTGTTTGGGTGTGTGTGTGCGCATGTTGTTTACATTAGTTTGAAGCTGAGGCATTGTCTCTGTTTGCAGTGGTGAACACGGTGCTCTTAAAGGATCATTTAAGTGTTGTTGTATTTTTTTGAGATTCTTCCTGTTGTTCCATGACATCACCATGAGGTGGTCTGTAACCCAGAGCGATGTGTCATGTCGCACTGCCAGGGGTCCTGGAGAAGCTGCTGCTGAGCGTGGAGCAGCTGCAAAGTCACATGACCTCCAGAGGGCTGTCAGGGGTCAGCTCCATGTCTGATGGAGAGGCAGAGGAGGGCGAGATGCCACATGGGCCGAGCCGGGCTGCTGCAGCTCAGAACCCAGACCCAGCTCTGGCCTTTGATGGAAGGTCTATCTGTCCTCAACCAGCTGCTTCTCAGTGCAGATCTGCTGCACCTGGCTCTGTCTCCATGGTAACCTCTTACTTGTCCCACCACTATAGTAAGACATTGTTGGAAGCCACTCTGATTGTCCTGTGGATCCCCAGTGACCGTGTTGCTGAGGACGACCTGCGCCGCCGGCTGTCCAGACACCTTCGCTTCTGCCTGCAGTCGACGCCGATGAACGTGGGGCAGCTGCAGAGTCTGTGGTTCCTGCTGAGCAGCGACGGGGTCAGCGGGCTGCCTGTACCACCCAGTGGTCACAAACACACGATGGATCATTTCACTTCTGTTCCTACTGGGGCTCAAATCTGGAGTTCTGTTTATAGCAACTTCATAATTTTTTTTATTTGTTTCTGTTCTTTTGTTTTCTTTATTTTGGATATTTAAACTGTCTTCCAGTTCCTGTGTTAAATCTTCATTAGAATCTAAAGTCTATTGACCTGTGAGAATGTGTTATACCATTACCATTATATTACAACAAAACAACAACACAATTATTTATCAAAATAACTTCTGTGACAATTTATCGTCCAGCAAATCTGTTACCATGACGGGCCTACTCCAGGTCTGTGGTTCTGTGTAGTCCTGAGCCTAACTCCTGGTTCTGGTCTGCAGCTTCAGGAGAAGCTGCCCTTGGTGTGGTGTGATCTGCTCTCTGAGGCCCTGGCTGCTCTCTGGAGCTGCAGCGTGACCTCTGACCCCACCCGCTGGCTCAGATGGAACCCAGTGGATCCAGAGACCCAGAAGGATCTGACGCCGCGCCCTGGAGCAGAGAACATGGTTCTGTCTGTTAATCTCTCTCTAGTTGCTGACTGGGAGTGTCAGACTTCTTGCTGGTGGATAACGTGGCTGATGTTTTTTCAGGGCCCTGCGTTGCTGAATAAAGCAGTGTGGTCCCGGTGCATGCTGGGAGTTCTGAGCAGGGGAGAGGTGCAGGCGGAGGCCCCCCTATCCTGTGGGGTCAGCCTGGGGGAGTGGGAGGAGAGGGTCCAGCAGCTGGAGGTCGTCTCTTCTGTCCTGTGGGAAAATCTGACCTTTCCAGCCACAGCCCATTTCAGGTACAGTCCACACACACGCACACACACTGCGTCACCCTACCCCTTCCACTGACTGACAGCAGCCATGCCTCCACAGGGTAACGGACCTGAGGCTGCAGGGGGCGGTGCTGCGGCGGCAGCTCCAGAGCATGGCCGACCTGCTGCCCCCCCACCTTCAGGAGGGCTACATGGAGAGCTGTGAGAGCCTGGTGCAGGATGCCGCGCCGCTCACCGCCGCCCAGGAGATCCAGACGCTCCTCAAGAACTTCCTGCCTCCCCAGCTGCTGCCTGAAGGCCTGATGGCGGCCTGCACAGCCTGTCTGCAGCAGTTTGTCCAGGTCAAAGGTCAGGGCGGGGACTCCCTGGCCCAGTGTGGTGTGTTCTGGGTCAACATGGGCCTGCTGCAGATCCGAGTCTGGACACCGCAGACCATCTTTGACCCGGCGGTGAAGAGGAGCTACAAACTGAACTACGCTCAGCAGGAGGTCTGTTTGGAAACAAAAACATGATGTGGTTGATTATAAAGAAAAAATGAAATGTAGAACTGCACACATGGATTTAGGGAAATTATATTTTCTTCTTGAACAATCGAGTTATTTTCTATTGCAGCTCACAGTGTGACCAGTCCAGTTAGTTTTCCAGTAGTTCTCAGCTGTCAGGCAGCAGGACAGCAGAGCAGGTGTGTGAAAAGTGAAATGACTAAATGCTCTGTGTGTCTGCTGTAGCTGGCTCTGCTGCAGGATGAGTGGAAAGTTCGCAGCGCATCGTCTGAGCTGAAGAGCGGAGAGGAGCTGAAGGAGAGCAGCACCACTGACGGCTTCCAGCATCCCAGGATCAGGTCAGAACACCCAGGAGTCAACCCAGCGTTTCCTTCAGCTCCCAGAAAACTCATCCTGTTCCTGGAAGCTGCTGTACAGGAACGATCTGCTGCTGTTACATGTCAATCATCCGCAGAGTCACTTTTGGCAGCCAATCAGATGTCAGGGGGGCCAGTGCCCTCCTGGACACCCCACAAGCTCCGGTTACCTGTGGATCAGTAGACCTTCTGTCTCATCCACAGACACTGTACACAGAAACAGTGTACAGTGTTAATTTTGACATCAAATTTTTATTTAATTTGAATGTTTGGTGTTGTGTCTGTGTGTGTCTGCATGTGTGCAGATACTTGTGGATCCGCATGCAGCAGGTGAAGGAGCAGATAGCGGAGCTGTCCAGGAAGCAGGCCTTCCGGCCGCAGCAGGCCCAGTATGGCCGCCTGTACCGGGAGCTGCAGCACTACCTGAGCAGCGTGGGCCACATGTCGGCTGTGGAGGAGCTGCTGTCTCAGCTCCTGAAGGCCCTCCAGGACCCGTCCTACTTCAGGTCCGGGTCAGCCGTCCGGGCCCTGCTCAGAGAGGAGGCTGGCTGGCAGAACTCTCAGCAGCGCTTCTGCCAGAAGCTCCTGGACGACTACCCTCTGTTCCCGGATCTGGTGGGCCCGGTCCGGACCGGCCTGCTCCAGCTGCGGCACGGCATGAGGCTGGTGGCCTCCCAGCTGGCCACCTCTCTGACCCCTGTCCCTGGCCTGTCCAAGCTGGTGTCCTGCTTGGTGTCCTTCCCCTCCGTGTCCCCCGGCCTCCCGTCAGACCTGGACCGGGCCCAGTTCCTGTGCTCCAGAACCTGTATAGATGTTGTGCACAGCCTGGAGAAGCTTCTGCCCCAGCAGGAGGCAGGTAGCGTGGCCCCTCAGCCCTCTGCTCTGCTGCTGAACGCTCTGCTGTATGTCCGCTGCCACAGCTTGTCCACAGGAGAGCTCAGTGAGGAGGCATGCAGCCTCTTCAGACACATCTGCCAGGTCAGACCTCCCGCTCGGCCTCTGTCCTCTCATGTTTCAGTAGCGCTGTTGCTGGGTTCCTGTCTGACCGCATGATTCTCCTCAGGCTGTGGTGAACGAGTGGGACAACCAGGAGAAGAGGAAGCAGGAGAAGGAGCAGCTGGAAGCTTCTCTGTACCGCAGCCGCAGCCGTCTGCACGGCTCAGGCCTGACCCAGGACCAGCAGGACGAGACGGACTTCAGGCGCCACTTCCCTCAGTTCAGCAAGGTAGAAATATCCTGCAGCAGGACATCTGCCCGGTCCAGTTCCTACTGCAGAACCACTGGACTCTTTGTCTTTGTTTTACAGTTCTTACTGGTTAGGTTTGGTCTTTTAATAGCAGTCACTGAAGCATGTAGCCTACCTGATAGCTCACAGCAGCACATGCAAAGGCTCATGGGTAATTAGCTTATCAGTTCTCCATTTCTAATGCCCAAGCAGCCATTTTCACCACCAGCTGACTAACACCAGCAGGCCAGGAGAATGAAGTGTGTTGTCCAAGGACACAAACCACGAGCATAAATTACTTGTTTGCAGTTTATGGATTTGAGTTGTTATAGAATGCAAAGGAAATTCTATATATTCCATTCTGAATGAGCATTTTTCTCTAACTCGTTTACTAACAGTGATTGTGATTGGTTGATCTGGTTTGGTTTCCAGGACTTTGCAGATATTTTGTCTCAGCCCAGCCTGGAAGGCCCGGCTGACACAGAACCAGAACATGAGGCCGATGATGCTGCAGCCTCTCTGTCTGGACCTGCCATCAACACACTGGTCCAGGTGCATCAGTGTGTGTGTTTGGGTTACGCCCAATCACTGTGGTACCAGAGCACGCCACCAACCAATCACAGTAAAGAACACATCAAAGCCCTGATCTCTTCCCATCAGATTGCTTCCCCTGTGATGACTCACTTCTATCATCTGATTGGTTAGTAACGTCTGACAGTCAGATATTAATAAAGGTTTACTATTCAAGTCAGAGTGGAACAGTTAACTTGTATTTCCTGCTTAGATTCGGAGCTGGACCTACAGCTGGCCGGCTGCGGCCTGCTGCTCTCTGCCCTCCTCCAGAACACTGTGTCGGGCTCCGGGGGTTCTGATGAGCTGGCCCTCTCCTCAGAGGGGCCCTATGACTTCTACCAGCAGCCTAACATGAGAGAGGCGCGCCTCTGTCTGCCTGTTCTGGAACAACTGAGTGAGGCGGTGAAGACAAGGCTGGAGGAATGGCCGGAGCACCCTGCTCTGGTCCAGGTCAGTCCTCCTGCAGAGACACCAGCCATGGACACATGGCTTGTCTGTCTACTGATTTCAGTTTAACATGGTGATTATACAGGCAGTCCATGCATCCTACAAAGGTCTTAAGTTCATTTGATATGTAAGTTGGCCTTAAATACATTCAGCACAGGTCTTACATTTTTGTTGTAGCTACCCTATTCAATATCATGTGTAGCAATTGTTTGTGGCTCTTGGCAGGAGCTTTGTGTTTCTCACACTGCATAAGGCTCTCTGCAGCTTCAACCCCCATAGGGCCAAGCTTTAAAGCTTTTCTCACAGAATGCACCAAGGCTTGTTTAGGTTGGCAACAAAAGCAAGAGATGGAACTCTGCAGAAGGAAACAGAAGAATGGACACAAAGTTTGTAGTGCAAAGCAGGTGGAGAGCTGCAGCTGTGACTGAGCTCTACTTCACTATCATCTTCTCTACCTGTTGGTCTGACACAAACACAAGATGTTTTGTTATGTGAAAATGTTCAAGGGGTATGAATACTTTTGCAGCTCATTGTAACTGAATGTTGCAGGACAGAATATAATGACAGAGTTGCGTCCAGTGCTGAGTGTAACGATTGCTCCTGTGTTGTGCAGCTGAACGTGGTCATGGACAGGATCAGGTCGTTCAGCTTGGCCTGCCCTCTGGCCAAGTTCCTCAACGGTCTGGAGATTCTGCTTGGCAAGGCACAGGTGAGACACTTGCACCCACACGCTGACCTAGCAGACTATCAAACATTCGGCTGGCTTCTGTTGGTCAAACTCTGTTTGTCGTCAACCAATCAGGACTGGGAGAATAACGCCAGCCGCGCCGTATCCCTGCGGAAGGAACTGGAACCAGTCACCCAGCTGATCATCCAGTGGCGCAAACTGGAGCTGAAGTAATATAGGAAGGGATCCAGTTCTTCCTGATCTGATCTGACCAGTTTTCTTATTGTTCTTCACCCTGAAGTAGGTGTGAGTTGATTTAGCCTAAAATGTTAATAATCCACTGCCTGGACGGTCTCTGTGTTGCAGCTGCTGGTCAAGCAGCCTGGACAACGCCTTGAAGCGCCATACGGAAAAATCCACCAAACACTGGTTCTCCCTCTACCAGCTGGTGGAGCGTTACCTTCAGGAACAGAGAGAGGAGGTGGACACAGGTAGACCCAACCGCTCAGCCGCCGAGTCATCCTCAGGTTGATCTAGAGTCAGCCTGGGTTTAGGACAGATGTCAGAATGAGAGTTCAGTTCCGATGTGTGTTTTTAGTAAATACATATCTTACTAATAAACATGAGGATTCTTTTTTTCTTTTTAGACTGAGAATAAAATCTATTTTCCTCGGTGGCCTTGGTTAGGTTATTAGATCAGGGGTGGGCAGACCCGGTCCTGGAGGGCCGGTGCGTGTCTCTCTGATCCAACACACTTCAAATAGCTGAGTCCGCTCATATGTGCAGGCAAGTTCTCCAGAATCCTGCCAATGACCTCATTGTTGAAGTAGAGACACATCTAAAGGTTGCAGGATGCCGGCCCTCCAGCCCTGTACCAGAGAGAGAAGGCTTCAGCTGCTTCTAAAAGGCCTTTTGCTGTGACTGTCCCCACCAGGAGAGCAGGCAGCAGACAGCCTGTCCCTGTCCTCTGTGTCCTCCACTCTGGAAGCCTTCATGGAAGGCTCCACCCTGGGCGAGTTCCACACCCGTCTGAGAATGCTGCTCAGCTTCCACTGCCATCTCCTGCTGGTGCCTGATCTCCCAGGTCAAGGTCAGTCCTGGGCCCACATACCCAGCTCTCAGGGTGGGAAATATCTAAAAAATGAACCTCTATATGAAATTTGTGATTTGGTGTGTACAGTTATACAGATCTGTAGACCAGATAGAGCATCAATCTGAAAGTTTGTCAGGAACTTAACCATGATGCAGTGAATGTCAGACAGTCCATGTGCAGCCATGTGGTTTCTTATTCACACACACAGTCCAGCATCTCTCCCCTCCCTGCATCCTCTGCTTTGCTTTAATGAAACGGTCAGAAAGCTCCACACTGTTCTGCAAACAGCCTCCTCTGTGAACGGCAACCTTCCAGTTTCTATCTGTAGAACTGCACAAATCTGCATAATTCCTCACAGCATCAGATAAATATTTCTCAAAATAACCCATGTCTTCTGCAGATACAGAAACTGGACAGTGGCTGATAGCTGAACAGAAACATCAATATTGCTGTCTGAAGGCATTTCTGCTTAAAACATTGCAACAAACTTCTGACCAATCACACAACACTTCACACACAGCCCTGCTGAGATACTTTGACCCGGTCTGGTGTCGAGTTTGGCAGGCAGATGCCTTTCTGCAAACAAACTAACATAAATTTCTTCACATCTACATCAATTAGAGCTGATTTCAGCTCTCAGGATAAAGTATGTTCACCCTTAAGATGATTCTGATCCGCTTGTGTGTGAACAGAACCAGTGAACCCAGCTGGAGGTTCTGCCTGTGATGACCTGTTGTTTCTTTTCCAGAGTCTTTGTCCCGGCTTCTGTGGAACCTTCATCGGTACTACAGCCAGTTCTCTGAGTCTGTCCAGGCCAAGATACTTCAGCTCAGGCAGCCCATTGAGAAGGAGCTCAAAGTATGAAAGCATTCATTTCCCATCAACTTCTCAAAGACCCCGTAAATGCCCACTGATGAGCTCTACCTTCTTTCTCAGGACTTTGTCAAGATTTCCAAGTGGAATGATGTCAGCTACTGGTCCATCAAGCAGTCAGTGGAGAAGACGCAGCGGTATGGTGCATAAGAACCTGGGCTCAGATTTAATCTGATTGTGGATTATGGATCATAGATCGTCTGCCAACTCCTCTCTGTGCTTTGCTTTCTCTTAGCACTCTCTTCAAGTTTGTGAAGCGGTTTGAGGATGCTCTGAGTGGACCCAGTCTAGCAGCGCTGGTGGAACAAAGAAGCGGTTCCAGCTGGGACCCAGAGCCTGCCGGGTCAGGGGACGCTCCCATCCAGAGGGTTCATCAGGCGCTGAAGAGCGCCATGCCTGGCCAGGGCAGGGAACTTCAGGTAAATGCCCCAAACACCAAGACACCCTCTGACTGTGACTTCAGCTCTTTGATCTGCTAATCACATGTTTGTTCTCACCTTTTTTTTTTTTTTTTACCATAAATGTGTTTTAGAATGAGGACCTGGAGGAAGGCACTGGATCATCTTCCTTACAGGCCCGTTTGCCTGTTTTGTTCCGGAAGATGAAGAAGATGAGCATCCAGCTGCTGAAGAGAACATCCGTACCTGAACTGGCTGAAGATCTGGACTGTTTTACTGGTAAGATTCCTGTTTCTGCAAAACACAGGTCAGGTTAGACCAAATGTACCGTTAATATCATTTAGATCATTACTAATGTATGGAGTCTAGGTATTATTTCTACTTTATCCCTCTCATTCATAGCAGTCTGCAGTGGACAGCTATCTAAAAGACATTTTCTTATGTTTATTGTGAATTTTTATGTTATAAATGCTCACTGACCACTGAAGTGGACACTAGTGCATCATACATTACACTATCAACTACTGTCCATCCACTGCAAGTGCAAGAACATTTTTGTTACATCCAATATGGCAGACAGACAAAAAAGCAACTCATAAATATCCAGGCCCTCCTTCTACTGTAGAGGACTCTCGCAGGTAAAAAAAAACAAAAAAACATTGTGACACCAAGTAACACCTTAAGACCAATGATACTCATGTGTTTTCCAAATAACTTTGTATTTGGAGAAAATTACACCTGATCATCTGGAAAAAATTACTAAAAAAAAAAATGTATACAAATTTTTTTTCCCACCATTTTTTATTCCTTAAAAAAATCAAAAACACTGAAAAAAATCCTGACATAAAGGACCATAATTCATGCATGAAAGGGTTAGTTGAATTTGTTTACCTTTTTGCAAATACCATATTTATTTGCTGCTGCTGTTTAATTCTTGGTCTCATTCAGGTGAGATAATCAGCAACCTAGGAGACCTGCAGAGCCTCAGCATAGACACAGCAGCAGCCAAAGAAAAGCAGCAGACGGAGGTCAAGCACATCCTTCAGCAGAAGCAGAGAGCTCTGTCTGACCTGTTCAAGATGCTCTCTGAAATAGGTTTGTTTCCTCTTCATCGCTTTCTCTCAGTCTGTCTCACTTCTGCTAGGTAGGTGCTTGACGCTGTTTCTGTCCCGGTTAGGCCTGTCGTACCGCAAAGGGCTGATATGGAACAGAACCGCTGACCCAGAAAGCACCCTCTGCATGCACCCGCTAGAGATGACCACTGCTCTCTCTGCTGTGAAGACCCAGGGTCAGCCTGAGCGTGTGTAAGCACAACTGATTCACAAAGACACACACAGCATGCCTAGAGGTGTTCCGTTCTTTTGTCCAAGTTGCTAATTTTTCCCAAAACCTGATGCTGCAGGCTGTTTACAGAGTTACTGGGAGCCTGGGAAGGATGCCAGAAATACTTCTACCGTTCATGGGCCAGGAGGACGGCCCTGCTGACCGCTCTCCAGCACGCCTCAAAGGTGAGACACACATCAAAAGTCTCAGCTTTGCCTGGGTTCATGGTAATGTGAGGACATCCGATAAAATCAGCAGATTTAACAGATTCTCAGATGTTTGGATGAAGCGGTTAGTCCACAGCTGAAACACAGCTGCACTGCTGTTTCAACAAAAACTGCAAACTAATCCAGCTGTTGATGTAGCTGTGTTGATGTAGGTATGAAGTGTCTGGGAGAGCTGGCAGTAGAGGTTTTGATGACTGCCAAGGCTGAGCAAGACCTTTCAAGATCCTATGATCAAGATGCCAAAGGAATTGAAGAAAAAACAAGGGAGTCACACAGAACTGTGTTAGCTACAGATTGATGAAGCTAATGAGTCACACAAGGAAGCTGTGGGGATGAGTGGTGGGCTTAGGTCAGAAGTGAACGTTTGTGAGCAGTAGAGTGGTTACATACAAAAGAGCTCAGTTCTACAGATGGGAATTTTAAGGAAGATGACGGAGAGAACAGAGACGGCCAGAGGGAGCCGTTCAGTTTTATACATCTCAACTTGAGAGCAAACTTTTCTGACACTAAGCAGTCTTGCAGATGAATCCTTATTAATACATCAGGTGTTTCTTTGAATGCAGAAACACTTCCTAGCTTACTGAAAAAAGGTTGTTCATAACCCAAGACAGCTTTAGGCTGCTGGACATGTTCTTGTTGTTCTGTTAGACCAGCACTGATCTCCTGCTGTTGTCCTGTCTGTGTTGTGCATCTCCATGGTTACAGGAGCTTGGTGTTGGGAACATAGAGCGCTGCAGAGGTTTCTCCTCCCACCTGTTCAAGCTGCTGCTCAGACAGAGGCATCGACTGGCCCAGCTGACCCAACACTGGGTCTCCCTCAGGTGAGGCCTTGCTGAGCTGGAGTACCGTTGCATGGAAACAGGAAACACAGCACACCCACACATTCTGAGAGCATTCAGCAAGTCCAAGAAAAGGTCAAGTAAAGGTGGATAATATAAAACTCCAACTGCTCCAGACACACAAAAACATCACAAGGCGTCACAGGATTGACTGACCTCTGAAGGGTCAGGCTGATTCTCATCTTGAACCTTTGCTGAACAGGCAGACTTCCTCTCTGCTTCTTGCTGGTTATCAATCATGTTAAATTTAATTTCTATAACTGACTTCACTGTAATACACTGGGTTATGCAGCAGATAGTGGGATTAGTTCTGAGTTGATCTGGATCAGGCAGAGTCACATCAACAGAACCTAAAGAAGAGACATCAGCTTTAGCTGTGGTTCTAGTTAAGCATGAAAGGCTGTATGTACCATAGAATATAGTCTGAACTTATACAAATACTAAGAACACAACATGATATGCAAAGAAAAAACCAACATAAAGTCTAGAATCAGTTCAACTCCAGGATGGTGCTGAACTGAAGTGTGTGGGTGGATTGAAGTGGTTCAGATCATCTTCTAATGAATGACAGAACAGACCAAAGAGACAATGTGCACATGACCACATGATGTACAGCAAGGACAAGGTTATCCACTAGTCAAGGTCACAGATGTTTCACTCTCACCTGGTTAGGTTTAAAGTTCTGGTAAACTAACCAGTCCCCAGCAAACATCACACACACCAAGTACTGCCTGACTAGTTGAGTTCATTAGGTTTCCTGTTGATTCCTGCATCATGGACCGTTTTCATTTACACTGCTCTCCTGTCTCCCCATATCCTCTCTCCCTGGTCCAGGAAGCTAACTGCCAGCCTCCAGAACATACAGACCCACCTCCAGAGCCACAGTGAGGACGGGGGCTGCTACCTGCCCCCCCAGGACTCTCTGCAGGACTGGTTCAGAAGAGGCCGGGGGCTGGCAGCTCAGAGTGCCACGCTTCTGCAACAACTGTCCTGGCTGCTCCAGTGTTGTCCTGAAGAACCCCAGCAGAGGGAGCAGACGGGCGCCAGCAGCAGGCGCCACACCCTGATGTGCCCTTCCCCCCTGGCAGTGCAGCAGCAGCCCCCCGGCTGCCTGCTGAGGAGGGGAGACCCCGGCTGGACCCAGGTGCAGCAGCAGGTCGCTGCCATGCTGAAGGACAGTCAGAGTGTGAAGGAGCAGCTGGCCTCCTCTGGGTCCATCCTCTGCTCCTGGTACAGCATCATGCAGACACCTTCAGTCCCACTACTCTGACAAAAACTGAACACAGATCTGTTTCCTTTGGTTTTCCCCTCAGGAGCAGCTTTACCACCTGCTGTTCAGCCATGGAGCAGTTAGGGGGCGTGGCAGCCCAGATGAGCAGCATAGAGAGCTTGTTTTCCCCGCTAACCGGGGAGGGTGGGGCCAACACCCAGCCCGCCGTGACACAGAGTCTGAACTACGTCCGAGGACAGGTGGAGACGGCCATCACTGAGTTTACCAGCTGGAGGAGTCAGCTGCTGTCCCCGGGGCCTGAGCCCATCGGTCAGCACCCAACACACACACCTCACCAGCTTCTGCTCAGTCACACACACCTCACCTGTTTCTGCTCTCACACACACCTCATGTGCTTTTCCTGTCAGTCACACATAATGGCCTGTCGGCAGACTGGAATCCTCTCCTCTGGTTCTGTCTGCAGGTCAGCAGTCTGCTTTCTGGAGCTTCTTCTCTGCTGAGCTGGAGGCCAACATCAGCGCCCTGCTGCATGCTGTCCAGAGACTGGTGAAGAGGAGGACGGCTGAGGATGAAGGACAGACACAGGAAGAGCCAAAGACAGGTGACCATGAAGTCTCTGGTCTCTGATGGACCTGAGACTGGGACCGGACTGGACCAGAGTGTCCAGGTCCAACCAGGCTCCAGGTCTGAGTCTGGGATTAGACCAGAGCTTTGAGGCAAATCAGATCAATGTGTGACGATTATGGAGCTCAGCACTTGGCATTGTAAATGTTGCAATGTTCTAATACTTTAAAGTTGTATTTGAAGTCGGATGAAACACACACACACGCTCACCCACACACACACACACTTATAAATCTGTCTTTTTTCTTGTTTGTGGCTCAGACGGAGCTGAGGAGAAGGAGGAGCCTGTAGAGGACCTGCTGAAGCCTGGTCACCTGACTCGGCTCTTGGAGGCGGAGCTTGAAGCTGAGGTGGAGGCTCTGTCTGTTGGCAGTGTGAGCGTTGCCGTGACGAAGCTGCTGGGCTGTGTGAGGAGACACAGAGACTCCTGTCCCCCTTCACAGCTGCAGGTACCCGCTGAGCGCTGCAACAGACAGGAAACAGAAAGGCTGATCAGAATCATCTGCTGTCTCTGGTTTCTGATGCCCATCTGGTTCTGGTACCAGATGGAACTTGTCAGCAGGTTCTGCTGGTGTCCTGATCCCTGTGCTTCCTGTGTTCCAGGAGGTGAACCGGGCCTGCAGGGCGCTGGTCCGGTTCCTGCCCCTGCTGGGGGTCTATTCAGACCTGGCCCGCTACTACCTCTCTGTGTCGCTCGCAGTCCACAGAAGCACAGGCAAGCTGCTGTCTGTGCTGTCCAGCATCTTCACCCAGCTGGCCCAGAAGGTGCAGTGGGCCCAGTGTGTGACGGAGCATTCAGCCAGTAGGAAGGGAGCTCGGCGGGAGAACTGACCCGCCGTGTTGGTGTCCCTGCAGGGGTTCTGTCTGCCTCAGGAGCTGATGCCTGGAGGCGACGCCGACGGAGCCACAGAGTTCCATGACTACGAGGGCGGAGGCATCGGAGACGGAGACGGCACCAAGGACGTCAGCGACAAGATCGAGAATGAAGACCAGGTGACGAGAAACTGAGTTCACATGGACAGTATGCTGGTCAGGAGCTGAACATGAACCCATGGGTGAAGCCATGGATTCATTTCCCATTAACATTAGTTTAACAGACACCATAAGAGCAAGATGATGACATCACTGAGATGATGTGGGACATTAGGCTCAACATCACCATGAATACAGCAGGAAGCTGTATCTGTGGTACAACCATGGATACTGGGCTGTACCTGAGAAACAGGAAGGCGAGGAAGAGGCAGCTGATGAAGATGAAGTAAAGGAGTGAAGGAGAATAGAGAAGCACAGGAAGAAAAAGATGACAAGGCTCCAGAAATCTTACCTGTATCCAGGGAAGATTAATCCATTTCACCCATTAATCAAAATGTTCTATTTTTAAAGATTTAATTTTAGGAAAATCAGGATCTTTTTTCACCAACTAACTCCTTGTGTGTCTGTAGTTCAGAGTGACGTCAGCCCACTCAGGCCACCACCGTCTTTATAGCTTGTATTTATTTGGACTTTGAATTCAGGTCAGATCCCAGAAAAAATGACTGAATAGAAGCAAGTTTTTACAAATATTTTCTGTCATTTGAATTTATTTTTAAGAAAAGAAAGTGAGAGAAAAACAGATCATATCACACACTGTGTTCATCTGCTTTCACATCCTTCTGTCCTCTGATCAGTTCCAGGTTGGGATAGATTATTCATTCTCATCTTGGAGGATTCCCTTATTAACCTTTTGACCTTAACTGTTCCAGATATCTTATTGGTTATGTATCTGGGGGGAACCCAGGCTGACAGCAGTGATGTTTATGGAAGCGATTTTTGGGAAATTTTCTGGTTTTGTTTTTGAGCTTCAATTCAGGTGACTGTGCTGCCTGAGGGGGGTCCCATCATGAGGGCCGGGCCCCATCGGGTCCCTGCAGGTTAATCTCTGATGCTCCTGTTCCTGCAGGTGGAGGATTCCTTCCAGGAGGGAGCAGAGAAGGAGGAGCAGCAGAATTTGGAGAACATCAAGTCGGAGGACAACGGAATCGAAATGTCTGAAGACTTTGATGGACGAGTTCATGATGGGGACGAAAATGAAGGTGGTGAGTTGAACCTGGGGACAGATGTGTCCTCCAGGACATGTCTTTGGCCGTGGACATGCTGTTATTAACCCCCAGACCTCTCTGTGTGTTTATAGGTGAAGACAACGAGTCTGATGAAGAGGAGGAAGAGGAGCTGGACAAAAAGATGGGAGACCTGGGAGAAGGTCAGACAGACACTTTGGATGAGAGAATGTGGGGGGATGATGAAGAGGAGGATGAAGAGGAAGGCAGTGAGAAGGAAGAGGAGTCTGGACAGGGCATGGACCAGGTATCCCAGTGGGTCTCAGGGTTTGTGTGAGACGGTGGTTCACACACCTTCATGTCCACGTTGTCCTCTGTCCTCCTGCAGGGCGAATCTGAGCTGGTGGCTAAAGAGGACAACCTGGACACAGCCGACTCCAACAGGGACAAGAAGAGTCAGGACCAGGATGAAGAGCAGCGCGAGGAGGAGACGGAGAAGATCCACGAGCAAGGAGACGAGGTGACCTCACATCCCCTCCAGCTGTTCACTACTTCCTGTTCCTGTTTGCCCTGTCGTCTCCATATCAGAACCGGAGAATCAGTTCGCCAGAAATATGATAAGATAAATCAGTTTGTTGTCTTTTAGATGGAAGATAATAAAAACCTCAAGACATTTGTTAGAAGCCCAGAGGTCTCATCCTTTTTAAAAGCTCAGGATAATAACAGCAGTCCAAACTAACGTGTGTGTTCCTCCGGCTTCCAGAGAGAGTTTGATGAGAACGAGGTGGACCCGTACCACGGTCAGCAGGAGCAGAGACCAGATCCAGAGGCTATGGACCTGCCTGACGACCTCAACCTGGACCAGGAGGAAGAGGCTGGAGGAGATGATGATGAGGATGGTGACGGTGAGGAAGCTGGTGCTCAACGTCTAAACACATGAGTGTGTTGTCACTCCTCATGTTCTGATACTTTCTAACTTTTGACTGTATTGTGAATAATCTAGTCATAAGATTACAACTGGATGCTAATTATTAAAACTAAAACTTCAATTATCTGCAATTTCCTTTAGGAATCCAGATCAACAGATCTGTCTTATGGTTGTATTTAAAAATTCTCTTGTTTTGTTTCCCATTTATTAGCATCAGAATTTTATTCAGGACTTGGCTAGCTGAACACAATCTTCTAATATGAACTATTTTAAGTTTTCCTTTTGTTTAATACTGTATGTAAGACTAAAAGCATTTTTCATTCCTAAATGTCCTGTTTCTACAAATAGTGAATGACTTATTGACTGTTTGGACTTTTCAGATGAAAACCCGCTAGACATCGATGACAAGGCCATGGAGGTGGAGCTGAAAGAGGAAGAACAGCGAGATGGAGAGGAAGAGGAGTCAGGAGAAACTGAGATGGAGAACCAGAGAGATGACGAACAGAACCAGGAACCCAAATCTGAGGAAGAGGATGAGAAAGGACATGAGAAACAGGAAGAGGCAGCTGATGAAGATGAAGAAGAAAAGGAGGGGAAGGAGAATAGAGAAGCACAGGAAGAAAAAGATAAGGCTGCTGGAGATGACAGCGGAGAGAAACCCAAGGTCTGAGTAGAAACAGAGTCGATGGTGTGACGGAACCAAGAGCTGCTAACAGCCTCATTGTTTGGGTGTTTTGTTGGGACATCCAGCAGGAGGATGAAGCTGAGAGTGAGGATGATGAGCAGCCCAGCTCTGCTGAGAGGAAGGAGCACGGTGCAGACGGTCAGACTGGAGAGCAGAACATTCAGAGTGACTCCGCTGTGGAGGTGGCCGGCGCCGCCGCAGAGACAGATCAGGCTAAAGAGGTAACGTTCCACCCAGCTGCCCCCGACTGGGGCAAATCTCAACCTCGTTTAGCCACTCTGGTATACAACATGAAAACAGTCTGCACTCTGGTCAACTGGGCACTCAAATAATCAGCACACATGTTCATTTATTTAAAGTAAAACACATCTGGTTCTTGTACAGCTGATTGAGATTTCTGGCCTCTAAAATTCCTGATCCTCAGTAGAAGGCAGATGAATTCTCTACCTCAGATATCAATGTTTCTTAACTTGGTGTTAGCAACTGACTGAGAGGAGCACATGCTTAGTTTTTCAATAGGATCCGAGGCAGAAAATTAGCACAAACACCTTATCAAACTATCAACTATCAAACACGGCCCGGTTTGCAGCCTCAGCTTCTAGTCCACAAGGGGACATGGTCTCCTCTTCAAAGCTAGAAGTCAAATGTAAAGCTGCATGTCAGACAACCGAAACATCATCAGGCTGCATCAGGACTGAGGGATTAACAGTTTGAGAAATGTAGAGTGAACTTAAAGTGACACTAATACAGGCCTGCTTCTTTGGTTTTCCTGCTTGGTTTTTTGTTTCCCCCTCTAGGAGCATGGCAGCGGTGCAGCTGATGCCAGCCAATCAGAAGGCCACCAGTCCAAGCTGACAGCCAGGATGTCCTCTCAGAAGCAGACTCAGAGCCAGACTCAGGTACTTCTCTTTACATCCCACTCTGCTGTTCTCCATGTTTGTGTTCAGGTGGGACAATGTTCTTCCACTTCCTGTTTCAGAGCTTTAAGAGGAAACCGGGCCAAGCAGATAACGAGCGTTCGACGGGGGATTACAGCGAGCGTGTCAACAAGCGCCTGCGAACGGTCGAGAGCAGCCAGGAACGCTCTGAGAGCAGGCAGGCAGACAGCCAGCACGACTCAGACCTGTATGAACACATCCGACCTGGGGAGACGGCCTACGACTCCCAGACCTACGGTCAGTGATCACACACACACCCCCACACACACACAGTGCTCTGGAGCTCAGGAACCCTCTGATTCTTGCTTTCAGATGTCGCCAGTGCAGAGCAACAGAAGGCAGCAGGACCTCTGAAGGATCAGGATGAAGATGGAAATGATGATGTTGCCATGGAGACAGAGGACCAGGAGGAACAACTCCAGTCTGCTGATGTAGAGGAGCTGAAGCCGGAGCAGCTGGAGACCTCCAAGTTCTCCCAGAAAGGTTTCCGATTCCTCCTCATGAATACTGAGCTTGGTTCTGGTACCGATTCTGGTCCAGTTCTGGTCTGATTCTGATGTGGTTCTTGTCCTGGTTCTGGACCGGTCTGGTCCTGTCCGGTTCTAGTTCTGGTTCTGGTCTGGTCCGGTCCTTGTTCTGGTTCTGGTCCGGTCCAGTCCGGTTCAGTCTGGATGTGAGCTGCATCATCCAGAGATCAGAACCCATCCTGGTGTGATGGGATGGTTACTCATGTTGTTGTTGTGCAGGTGTGGAGAGCGGAGAGGCTGAGCAGCAGAGGCAGGATGAGGAAGATGAGAGGCTGAAGGAGCGACAGCCTCCTGGAGAGGAAGAGAAATCCACCCGGAGCTCTGAATCCACCATTCACACGGCTCCTGCTGTCCTGCTGCTGTCTGAGCAGGTGGAGCCCTGACCGCTGCTTCCTGTCCAGAAGCATCAATGCCCCAAAATCTAATAACATCAGACAATACTGTAAGGAGTAGTTATTATTAACTGCAGATGTGTTTCTGTAGAAGACAGAGCGAGACCCAGAGGAGCTGAGGAGGGAGATGGAGCTGCAGCTGGAGGCCTGGCGTCAGCTGGCTCCAGGAACCCAGGAGGAGGTGAGACACTCTCAGCTGGCTGATCTCAGGATACTGCTAACGACGAGCATCCTGGGGTCAAGGGTTACACATCAACCACTGAGCATGTACACCTGACATGTACAAACAGGGTGACAAAACCCCCACACCCTCTTCTCATGTCAAAAATGAATCTGACAACAAGGTCACCAGTGAGCTGGATTCTGTTAGCATTTCAGGAAGCAGGAAGTTCAGATTAACTAGAGATTCTGGTGGTTTTATCACGTCCTCTAACTGGGAAGAGAGGAGAGTATTATTGAGTCCCAAGGGAAAATTGCTTATTAGTTGATAAGCTACTCCATTGAATGTTAATAATACAAATATAACAAATACAAACATAATACATAGTAATAAACATATAACATAATAACACAAATATAACCATAATACAAATCTAATCATAAGCAATTCTTCAAGAGGGACTGCATCAATACACACATCATATGGTGTATTATATGTTTTTGACATGTGATCGATTGATTAAAGGAAGTAGTTTGTCAGGAAGCTTCTTACCATCAAACGGACACATTACATGTCACAGGCAAACGTTAGTGATTGGATAAAATTTCAAACCTGAACACAGTCCACGCCTCCAGGAATCAATCGTTTCTCAGCATGTGAGAGCCCAGAGCCTCTGGAGGAAGCAAAGTGTCTGATTTCTACCAGGCTAGTTCTGTTCTAATGCAGCGTGGCATCTGCGCAGCGTGGCGTTGGTGTTTGCTGCAGCTCAGACTCTCCCTTCTGCTCTGTTGGTTCCAGGAGGCTGCAGCAGCTTCCATGTGGCTCCAGTACCAGGCCCTGACCTCTGCCCTCTCCCAGCAGCTGTGTGAGCAGCTGCGCCTCATCCTGGAGCCCACGCAGGCTGCCAAGCTCCGGTCAGTACACACACTCTGCATGGATGTGTTGTCTCCCTGCTGAGCTAGAACCCTGAGATGACCATGTGTTGGTGATGGGTATGTGTGTGTGTGTGTGTGTTTTCTTGTGGCTGCTCCTCAGTGGGGATTACCGCACAGGGAAGCGGCTGAACATGAGGAAGGTGATCCCTTACATCGCCAGTCAGTTCAGAAAGGACAAGATCTGGCTGAGGAGGACCAAGCCCAGCAAGAGAGAGTACCAGATCTGTCTAGCAGTGGATGACTCCTCCAGCATGGTGGACAACCACTCTAAACAGGTACATCACCTCGACTGCAGATGTGACTTTAACGGAGCTCACAACTTTTTGTTGCTGGGAAAAAAAACTTCTTCATTAGGAAGGAGGCTCAAAGTGCCTTCTGTCCCTGAACCCAAAACGGTCCAATCGTTTGACAGCGTCGTGTAAACACTGTGACTCTCTGTGCTTCCTCTGTGTGTTCCAGCTGGCGTTCGAGTCCCTGTCAGTGATCATCAACGCTCTCACTCTGCTGGAGGTCGGCCAGGTGTCTGTGTGCAGGTGAGAGCACTGAGATAAACCCACAGAACTGCAGTCGGTTTATCTGGAGGAAGAAATTAAACGAATGTTTTGGTTTGATGTAAACGTGAAGCTGATAACAGTCCTGTCTCCTCCTCCTGTGTGTAGTTTTGGGGAGCAGATGCAGCTGCTGCATCCCTTCCAGCAGCAGTTTAACGACGAGTCTGGGGCTCGCATTCTGCGCCTCTGTCAGTTCCAACAGAAGAAGACCAGGATAGCTCAGGTAGGAATTTCCCCAGCGGCTCTGAGGACTGCTCGCAGTCTTGTGTTTTTGCTGCTGGAACAGAGCCTGTGCTGGAGGTCAGCTGCTCTGACCTCTGGGACGGCAGCCTGACTGGTTCTCTGTTCTCTTCTGCAGTTTCTGGAAACGTCTACTAAGATGTTTCTCTCAGCACGACAGCAAATTCCAGGATCTCTGAGCTCAGGTAAACCAGCATCACACTGCTGGACCGGTCATTACTGAATAATACGAATAATAATAATAATAATAACTAGAAAATTTCTGAAGAAATTTAAACTGAGCCTGCCAAAGTGTGCCTGTCGGTTGGCACACTTCGTGGGCGTTCTGATGCTACAAATTAGCATCAATGCTAAAGTAAGCCACAATGTACTCAATAGCATGTGGAAAGTCACAAGCATGTTGAGTAACATGGACTTATGCTATTCAGTATGTTGAAATTAGTATACAAGTTAAAATGAGCCAAATTGCTAACATTAGCCAAAATGCTGTCAGTTCCATGTGGAGCATCACTCCATTCAGTGTACTAAGCGTGGCTAATAAATAAGGAAAATAGCTAAAAGCTTTTTTTTTTAGTGAAAAGGCTAATGCTAATGGGGGGCAGTGAAATGCTAAGGTTTGTGCTAAGGTTAATTCACTATCTTGCGCAGCAGGGCAGTGCAATAACCTGAGAGAAAAAGATAGTAAAGGCAGTACTATCCTGAGAGGAATATTTAGGCTTTTATTTTGAAATTCCGTTACAAAACTTAACGCTGTGTTCCTGTCGCTCCCCGTGATTGAACTCATAATTACAAATTACAATAAAACTGAAAAGAGAGATCTAACTTCTATCATGAATATAGATCAGTAAAACCCTCCAAATTACAATGAAATACTTCTACTTCTAAGACCCATAATCGTTTCCCCAGTAAGCCTCCCAGGAATAAGGTGGATAGAATGTTCTGTTCCAATGGCATCAATGACATCAGCAGTGATGACATCACTCTATGATACCACAAAGGAATCTCTCTCTTGAATGTAGTTCACAGACAGCGTTTTCTCAGACCTGTTCCACAGTTCTATCGCGACAGATCACTCTTCAGAGCACGTTCGAAATTAATCACAACCAGCGGGATATCGATTCCAGATATTACACGCCTTTCAGAGAAGCAAGAAATTACCAGAACATCGACATGAAGCAACAACAGATTGCTTGTGAACATGAAGCTTTTCCAGCTGAGCTTTCATGGGTCGACATTATGGACCTCAACATCCAAGTCGACTACGACGCTGTCATTTTCCCTTTCGAAGAAGACATAGACAGCCCCATTGAGCCGGAAGATGAATCACCAGAGATCCAGGGGGAGTCGAGTCCTTCCACCGACTTGGAGATTCCAACATCACTGGAAGTCAAGCAGGAAACAACTCACTCTGCTGGCTTCGAGATTACCCCCTCAGTGGACGTCGTGGAAGAGCCTAGCCAACACATCCGTGATCTTACAAAGCAGGTAGACGATCTTAAAAAAGAATTGCAGAGTAAGATCTTTGGTCTCCATGAGGAAAGAGAGCAAAGGATTGCATACCAGGCTGAAGTCAAATCACAGCAGGAGGAGATTCAAAAACTGCAAAAAATGTTAGAAAAAGAACGTCACCTGCGAGTCAAACCTGAACATGGAAGAAACGTAGCAGAGATTCCAAATGTACCAAAGGGTTCTTGCTCTTCCAAAGTTACAGCCGACAAGAACATTCTTCAGCAGCTGGAGTACTTCAAGAGGGAGGCTGAAAAATACGCCTCCCGCAACAAAGGTCTGGTAGAAGTAATGGTTGAAGAGTACAGAGTGAGACTTAAATATGAGGAACAGCTCAAACATCACACCGAGCAAGCTTCCAAATTCAGAGAACAGGAGGAAACAGTGAAATCTCTGCAGGGTCAGGTTGCAGACCTGAAGGTAAAGTTGAAACTTGCTCTGGAAAATAACCATCCTAGAGTTTCCACCCAACCAGAGCCCCCCCTGCAACCAGAGCAAACACAGACCTTCAAGCCACCAGGGGTCTCCATGCATAGCCTGGCTTGGCCTTTGCACAGATTCACTCCTAGGCTGCAAACAGAGGAGTCCAAGCAAAGCCAAATCTCCACACAAACTGGGAGGTCCGAGGAAAGACAGACATCCATGCGACCAATGGAGGGCCTTCGTGTTGGCATTGGCATGAAGGCCAATCTATGTCCGGCTCGTCCTTTACGTCGACCCACACCCAAGTGGCACTAACCTAGGTCACTATCCAAACCCAGGTTTTGCTAACACTTGGCATTAATTACTTGATTAATTGGTCTCTCTAAATTGTCCTAAGGTGTGAATGTGTGTGTGCAAGGATAAGTGTGTTAGATGATGGATGGATGAATAGTTGTTAAATGTGTCTGACAGTAGAATATGAAACAGAGAATCTGTGAAAATCCATCTAGCTCTGCTACTGTCCAGAAACAACCAATCAGAACCAAAAGACAAACTTTTGGTTCTGATTGGTTTCTAATGTGCTGAATGTGTCTCAGCACATTCAACACATTAGACTACTAGTGTACTGCAGCTACGCAATTGGCAGAGAAACACCCTAATATTATATCATCATTGGTTATTTGTAGAATGATTTAGAAAACAAAATGCTGTACAAGTTTGTCAAAACTATTCGACACATATTAGAACTTAGCATTGATTTCCTTCATTTTAGTAGCTGCGATTTTGCCTAATCCACACATTTACCCTAACCCTATACAATACTAGTCTATTCCTAACCCTAACCCTGTCTAAACCTTAATTAGCATCTTACCTCTAAACATTAAACAAAGCAATGAGTCCATCATATTAGAACCACACTTTGATGATGGAACTAATGCAGTGTTTCTCATTCCGGTCCTCAGGCCCCCCTGCCCTGCATGTTTTAGTTGTTCCCCTTCTGCCACACACCTGGATTGAATCTGTGAGTGATTAACAGACTTCTCCAGTACTTGATGACTGCAGAAGAGGTCATGCAATCATTTGGATCAGCTGTTCTGAAACAAAGACACATCTAAAACCTGCAGAGCAGAGGGGCTTGAGGACTGGAATTGAGAAGTACTGACCTAATGTGACACTGGACATATAATGGTGCGTTCACACCAAATGCGTTTTGAGCGTCAGGCGCAGCTGGTTTGCATTCAAAGTCTATGTGGAGGCGCGTTGAGGGCCGTCACGGTGCTTCGAGCCTCTAGTGCGGAGCAATTTGAACCATTTGGAACTTTTGACACATCAAGCACATCCAACGCTCCACATAGACCTTGAATGTAAACCAGACTCACCTGATGCTTAAAACGTGTTTGATGTGAATGCACCAGTAGAATATTCAGTTCCACTGGTAATGATGACATCAGCAGTGATGACATCACTCTTTGATGCATCAAATGAATCTCTTTCTTGAGTGTAGCACACAGTCTGTTTTTTTCAGACCTGTTACTGTTTCAGACTTATAAGTTCTAAGTTATGAATCTTCTACAGGAGCATTGTTAAAATTATTTGAAGGCACAGAATCAGCCCAGTACAGGTTCACATTCTCAGGTTAGAGAGACTCACCTGGTATAAAGTTCATTTTTCAGTACTGGAATTACATTTATTGATTTAATCAAAGTATGTCATGAATATGTGTGCATGTACTCCATCTTAAGTCCATAGCATACTAGTGTTTTGTTGCTTTTGCCACCACTAGATGATATGCATATAAAATATAACATAAACAGCACCATTCAGAGATGCAATGAGTTTATAGCAGTTGTTCCACAATGTCTGTAGTTCTGACATTCTGCCATCACTGTGGTTCTTAAGAGCAGCTCAGACTGGCAGACTAAATCCTATGTCTATTTTGAGTCAGTTAGACTTTTGTTTTGAGTTAAATTTGGCTCGTTTTTTGTTAATTATGTCACCACAGTTACTCGAAATACCAACAGAAGTAATAGTTCCCCTCAAGGGATTGAGCCGCACGTTTTGATATATATATTGTGAGGGAGCCACGCAGCGGTACGAGCCACATTAGTGGTAGTAGGAAGCGACAGTTATTTTGAGTTGTAGAACAACAGGTACCTGCCATAGCAATGTATCTCTATACATTGCTATTCGCCCTTCTTAAAACCCAAGGTCACCTTACATAATGTAACATAAAAACAAACACAAAATTAAAATATATAGTAAAAATTGAGTACGAAACAAGATTTATAAAGACAATGCAATTGCAATCAAAGAGCGTAAGCTACTTGAAACAGATGGGTTTGAGTTTGGACTTGAAGTGTGGAAAAGAGTCGGTGTTACGGAGATCAGGTGGGAGCAGAGCGGCTGAATGCTCAGGGGGACGAACAGAAGAACAGAATCTGAGGGCACCGGGGGTGTAACCATGTGAAGGAGGTCCAAAAGATGGAGGGGAAAGGTTGTGAACTGCTTTGACTGTAAGGAGGAGTATTTTATAGTTGATGCGATATGAGATGGGAATCCAATGGAGCTGTTGTAGAACATCATAACATCATATCCATTCAGTAATAAAAGAGAATGGAACAGTTCTTCACTGATGCCTTTCAGGATGAAGGTCTTGAGTTCAAATCGTTCCCATGTTAATAAAAGTATTATAAAGATAAATAATTCCCCACAACTGAATCACCCTAAAATGTCCAACCAACCCAGGAGAAGACCTGTCCACTAATAATAATAATAATATGAGATAATATTCAACAACCTGATGGTAATAAAAGCCTGATTCACGCTTTGTGACAGCTGCTGACTTTAAGTGAGACGGTGTGTCAGGACTGTGTTTGATAAAGGCTGGACAAAGTGTTGCTCTGCACTGCAGAGTGATCAGCTTCTGTAGGCAGAAATCATGATTCATACTCTGACTCCTGATGACCCTCAGAGACGGCCCAGCTGCTGCTCATCGTGTCTGACGGCAGGGGATTGTTCCTGGAGGGCAAGGAGCGCGTGGTGACAGCGGTGCAGGCAGCACGCACAGCTAACATCTTTGTGATCTTCGTGGTTCTGGACAACCCCAACACCCGGGTGAGAGCATGACAGCCGACCCTTCTGTCCTCTGTAGAATGAATACTAACCCTGTGCTGTGCTGCAGGACTCCATCCTGGACATCAAGGTGCCCATCTTCAAAGGGCCAGGAGAGCTGCCAGAGATCCGCTCCTACATGGACGAGTTCCCCTTCCCCTTCTATGTCATCCTGCGGGACGTCAACGCCCTGCCGGAGACGCTGAGCGACGCGCTCAGGCAGTGGTTTGAGCTCATCACAGCTGCTGACCAATAGGCAGGCCAGAAGCAACGGCTAACTGCTGGAACCTGCAGCGCAGGCTCTCTGACCATGTGCCTTCAGCCTGTTGTTTTCCCCGGTGTGACAGCAGGTTGTCAGTCTGATAATGTTTCATGTTGGAATCTTCAACATCTAACTTGAAACATTTTGAGCAAAGATGGAACCACTATTCTGAAGACGACAGACTCGAATGTGTTAGACTGGGTCAAGCTGCTGTGTGGACGGGACTGTCCATGTCTTCACTGGGTCACAGTATGTGGGGACGGAGGGTCAGGGGACCTAATCATGTGCCTTGGGGAACCCCATCAGGATGCTCAAGCTTTAATTTAAACACTTCGTTCAGCTATTGTGTGGAAGTAAAGCCTCATGCTGACAGGACAAATGTGAGACGTTTCTGATGTGTACATGAGCAGAAATATTGAAGTTTTATGTATTTACCTGCTAATGTGAATGATGTAAAGATCTGAGGTTTACAGGTTGTGCCACATTTCTCTCACCTGGCAGAAGAGCAACACAATTCTGCTCCATGTTGGTAGATCACTATTTTACTATTAATTTAATCGATCATAATAAAGTTTTATGGAAAGAACATGAATTTGGTTAAACTATAAATTTGTCCTCAAAAAAGCTAAAACTGATTCCTCACTTCTACCTGCATGTCTGAGGAAATCTAAATGTTTTCTGGTCAGAGTTGATCTCATAAGAACAATTAACTCATTAATTATTTTTGTTCAGTGTCTCTAACTGTTAATTATATGTATACATGGCTCATTCTGTTGAACAGAGGCAATAAATCCCAGCAGACATCAAAACTGTTCAAATTCTACAAATAATCACCAATCTGTTCCATTTCTGCCAAATTAAAATTAATCTATGAACTGAAGGTCTGCTTGAGCTTAGTGATGGATTGATAGGCAGATAGAATGTCAATCTAAATTATGAAGTGCCATGGAGTGGGACTAAAGTTCAGCGATTGTAAAGTTCTCCTCCTGTAGTCCAGCCTTAATCTGAGTTTTCTTCAACAGAGGATTTCTCAACACTCTCCAAGGTAACTATGGGAAAGAAGATGTCAAAGTCTCAAGTCATTAGATGCACTCATTCATTTATGTGATTAATTAATTTGTTGCCATGTTATGAAGGGGAACCGATTATTTCAGGTAACTCTGGCAAATAAAGAGCAAATTTATAAATTCTTGATAAAATCCCATGGGGTGATGAACAGTACATAGTGTGAGCTTCAGACTGAAACATTTGTTCCTCTATGAGGATTCTAAAAGTATTTCTTTTTCTTCTCTGAAAAGAGAGGAATCATGTTCTCATACGTCTCAGAATCATTTTAAGGCATTTAACACAAATGCTAGAATTTATTATTTTAGACCAATAAACGACATTCATGAAAAAAATATAAGCGTAACCAGAGGTTACTAAGGTGAGTTCAAGAACATTTTCAGGGCACTTTAATTCATAGGTTATGTCGGTTTTTTGTTTGTTTCTTTTTTCAGAAATATTTATCTTGACGATCACCATCATTATTATTGATGTATTCTTGTATATAAAAGCAGTTTAACCCATTTTCAAAACTGTTTCAACATGTAGTGTGCCTTTTTATTGAAATCCCAGTTTAGTATGATGCAATGCAAGAAGGTCAATACAGGCTGGCTGGAGGTCAGTTGATGTCCAGTCCTCTGCTCCACCCCTTACAGAGCATCATGACCTTCGTGATGCTTCAAAACTCCTTGAACTAACTAAGCTTAAACTAAAATTGAAGACTTTAGTCATTTTTGAACAAGTTTATTAGAAAGGTGATTTCCTGTTATGTCATGATTGACCTCCAATCCAGCAGCTGGCGCTATTGTACCAAAAGGAGCGAGTCCTCCAGCGTCCAGTGAAGCAGCTGTTAACGTCCCCAGGACCGCGGCAGCCTGTCCGCTCCCAGCTGGACAGAGATGGGCTCCAGGTTACCGCCAGCAGCGCTCTCTTTAAAGCAGGTAAACCCGAACTGAGACCGGCTCTGAGACTGAGAGCTGGACGGTGGGAGCTAACAGCAGCTGCTGTGTCAGTTCCTACAGAGGCAGAAGGTTCTGGGAGTTTACAGGAGCATGCTGAGGACCATCCGCCAAGTTCCGGACGAGGCGGACAGGAAGTACCTGAGAGGCTGGGCCAGGGAGGAATTCAAGAGGAACAAGAACGCCACCAACCAGGTTCTTCAGACTGTTAGCTTTTCCGTTTCATAACCGACTCATCATGCGTTTTACAAGACAAAGCAGGTCCGATTCATAATCCATAGTTAATAGATTCATTTCAGTACAGTTAGATTCAAAATACAAGTAAACATAGAAATGTGTCAAATAGAATATGTGGAGTTAACAGCAGCAATAGTTCATAAATATGAAAATTGAGAGATGATAGTGTAAGTTTGTCCTTCGGCAGCCTAAGCCTGTAGTAGCAGGCTGAGATAGACCCAAGTCAGCCTGTTAGGTTTATAGGTCATTTTTCTATGATTTATTTATGTAAATTGGCACGCCATCTCAAAGCACTTTACAGAAAACGTCAATTCATTTATATCACATTAACATTTAAATTAATCCTAACTATCAAACATTACCTTAAGCTCCGTTTATTAGACAACATGGTGTTAAAGTTTCTACCCCAGGAAAGTCAGCAGATTGACTTCCAGCATTCACCCTCCAGGATGTAGTGACAGTAGACAGGTGTTATGTTGTGTCGTTGAATTTACAGCAATCCCTCTAGTGACAGTGGAGAGAAAAAAACTCCCCTTTAACAGGAGGAAACCTCCAGCAGAACCAGAACCGGGTTTGGGAAGACAGAGCAGAATGCAGAACAAACAGAGAACTGTTGTAGGATGATTTTCATTGATCATGGAAGTAAACGAGCGATTTGCCGATGGAATCGCAGCCAAACAAAATGCAAAGATCTTGGTAGTAAAATGTAAGTAAATGTTTAACAGCTACCTTCAAAGCTCGTGGTTCACGTCCAGGTACTAAGCAAGTTAATCATATCTAGCTTGGGAAGTTATCACATTTTTCTTTAAATAATTTAGTTGGGATGGGTTGAAGGTTTAGATAAAGATAATATTTTTGACAACTTACAAAGCTTAACTGACTAAATCAATTTTATTTAAGAATCATTACTGCTGAGAGCGGGGGAATCTGACTGGGCTCTAAGTTTGGCAACTGTGCTAAAAAGAAACCTAAGATTATTCTTATCTTTCTCTATTAATGGTGAATAATACAATGTTCTAACTTGGTGAGTCTTTTTATACAGTAGTAGACTATTTTTCCAAGTTGACACATGTAGATACGAAGAGCGCTATTTTCTCTCACACTTCCTATCGTTCTGTTTCAAAGCACACAGATCTGAATTAGGAGCCAACCTCCCATGGATAATTACATTCTTTGTTAAGGCGGCCATATTGTCTAATGAGGAAGTAACACAATGAACAAGAACATCAATTTCAGAAGGACTAGAGATTAAATTGCTCCCTCCATCTGTTTCTCTGAGATTCAGAGGAAATTAAACATGGAACAAATTCTTTAAAGGTTCTAGCAGCATTATTTGATAAAGATCTTCTATAAATTTTTCTCTCAGGTTTTGAGTACTGAGTTAAACTCAAAGGTTATTAAAAATAAAAAAGGGTTAATGTGATGTCTTCACAGGTAATGTTGTATGTCAGCACAAGGTCTACCGTATGTAGATGAGAGTGACTGTGGACTGTGGATTCTTTGAGTAAACCTAATTGAGTTTATTAATTCTTTAATTATACCACTTTGTTACATCATGTAAGTCCTGACGTTATCTGGCTCTAGCAAGAAAGAACCGTTTTAATAAGTTTCTAGTCTGTCACTGTTCAGACCTGGTTTCTGTCCCGGTGGGTCCAAACCCAGCTGGAATGCAAACGGGCTGGGACTAAACCACAAACACACAGGGAGCCCCCTGCTGGCCAAAGGTTTTCAGCATAACTTTATTGTGAACGTCAGCGCTGTGTAATTTTAATAAAGGCTCACAGGTGATGAAAACCCAGTTCTGTTTGTCAAAGAATACTACATCAGACCATAAAAAAGTTTTTAATACAGAAATGTAATCAGGAAGATAGCTGACTTTATTATTGCCATGCACACATTCTTCATGATTTTTTTCCTCCTCATCCTCCCTAATGGATTGTATTTCTCTAATGAAAGGCTGCAGCCTCAGACACTCGTCTGCTCATGTATTCTGTGTCTGTCTTTCTTTGGACAGTATGTACTGTAATGCTGTGTAATTTCCCTTTGGGATTAATAAAGTATGATTGTTTATCTGATGGTGTCCACTTGTAGTAAGACCCCATTATCAGGTATGTGGGCTGCACTGATCTCGACTCTCTCTCTCATTGGCTCAGGATGCTATCCGCATGATGATCACACAGGCCATCAACCACCTGGAGGAGCTGCAGAAGTCTCTGTTGCTGGCGAGAAGCTGACCTCTGCGTTCTTCAGGAGTGTTCTTTACTTTTCTTCAGTGAAGAAAGTCAGGATTTCAGTTGGACTGACAGTATGATACGCCACCTGGTGGCCCTGTGTGTTCATGACGTCCATGTATGAGGCCAGTGCAGCATCTGCCAATCAGGTATTTCATGTAAATAAAAAAGGCAATAAAGAAACTTTTATTGACTTTTTTTTATCATGTTTTCTGGCATCATGATCAGAGTGCATTATTCATGTGAAGGGAAAATTGACATCAGAAAGTAACACTGCAGCTGTTCTTCATGCAACACATTCAACGTTACACACTGAGCTGAGCTTCATCACGTTTCATGTTCACAAAGAATCCCGCCTATGTCCGTCTCTACTTAATGTTTTATTATGAAAGCCAAATTGTTTATGACCTCAGTGTAAACTGCAAACACTCCTCTCTGTATGAAGACACAGTAAGGTCTTCATACATAACTACACTGAAGATTACCTGATACATTAAAATAGCATTATGAGCTACAGAACCAGGTCACTGAAGGAAGTTCTGCTGTGGCGTCTCAAACTGACCACTGCAGACTGAAGGACCAGAGTCCTGCAACATTTAGAAGTGTTCTACGGCCTACATTTGAATTAAAACTGCATCATTAGCATGCAGTCAAGCTACATGGCCCTGCTAATGATATGTAACTGTAATCATATGTAGCCAGGTGTGCTGAAGCAGAGAGACTTGTAACAGCTGCAGGCCAGCGGCCCTGGAGGACTGCAGGATGTACAGCTCTCAGTAAGGGACAAAACACCTGTTTCTAGTCTCAGGAATGTCAGAACTGTTTCTCCTTCTGAATATCAAGCTCATATAAAAGGAAACATTTACAAAATGGCAAAGATCCATGATTCTTCTGATGAATTTCCCCTGGATTCCCTGAGTGTGCACTTGATTAAAAAGGATGTATGGCATAAAAAAATGAATATTCTACTCCTGGGGTTATATTTAAATCACTACAACATCTAAAATCCCAACTAATGAGATGCTTACCCTAAATGTAAATTTCCTCCATGTATCTCTAATATTTCACCTAACTAGAGAAAAAAGCTGTTACTGTTCCAGTAATGCCATGATGTGTCCTTTGTGGGCTTCCTTCCTGACTCATCCAGCAAACAGCAGATTAATTACATCAGTGGCATTTTAAACATTTTTTCTTTAGTCTTCAACAATCTGTGTGTTAACTCTACAGCTTTAATAAAATGCAGTAAAACAAATGACTGGAAATCCACCAGGTTTTTCCACATTCAGTGTTATAAATACATCATAGCTTATCTGTTTGAATCCAGCAGGCAGGCAGGCAGGCGTGTCCCCACATGATGGTGTGATCATAGTGAACACTACGGATCATAGTGAACACTAGGGCTCATAGTACATACTAGGAGCCCTAGTGGATTTCAAGGATGCTATATGAAGAAGATGCTGTGCTTCTTCATGTAGCATCCTTATGTTAAGAACATAAGAATGTTATTTTCAATAAAGAACTGTATGAACACATTAAGTTACTTGCTCAGTTCTGCAATAACAATCAGCGCCACATGGATGGAGGTGCTAATATTCCAGACAGCCCCACTCCCTGGAAGGCCAGAATGTTCTGAAGAGGCGTGTTAGTAGTCGTCATGGCGACTTGTCCTCAGAACACGGAGCTCCTCCTCCAGGTGAGCGATCCTCTGGACCAGAGCAGCCTTGTCGGCCTGAGCCCTCTGGTTGGCCTGCCAGCGAGCCTCCTGCACCTTCCTCTCATACCAGCGCTCCATCTGGGTGGACACGGCCTCAAAGAAGTACTGGGTCACCTCCACAGCGTGCATGCTGTCCCTCTCCTGGGCAAAGGTCGGCCCACCAGAGGGGTCTCTGAGCAGTTCCATAGTCCGGACCCCCGTATCTCCCCTTGACCTGGTCCTGCCGCCTGCATGCTTTTCACGCTGCCTGACTCTGACTCGGCCTCTCTCTGCATCTCTGCTGCTGCAGCGCCGCCCTGTGGCCGGAGACAGGCTGCTGGCTCTGTGCCTCGGTCTGCCAGCAGCCTTTGGGTCCGCCAGGCCCGCTCTCTGCAGGTTCTGTTTTTTCCTCTGAGTGTCTGCAGAGCGCTCCTTAGGCCGGACCACCTGGACAGATGACGGTGCTGCAGCCTCTGTCTTATGCTCCTTCTCACCATCTGGTTGGAGGTGGAAAAGATTAGTTTAGTGAGCCGTCATACAATCATAAACTATTAATCAATTTGGGGAAAGCTGAGCAAGTCCATTTGATCAGAAATCATGTTTTGTGGAGTTATTAAAAACGTTCAATTCATGTTTTCATCTAGTTTTAGTAACCTTTATTGGTGTACATTTATCAGTGCATTGTAGGTTTTAGGGGCCTAAAGTTGAACAAAGTCCCAGTTCAGTGTGTAGTTTATTTTTAAAGTCATGATTCTGTTTGGAATGACTTCAATTCATTTTAATAGAATTTCGTTATGTAAGACTGTAAGCAGTGGTGTCAAACTGCAGATCTTGAGACCTTCTTCCTACATTTGAATCAGAGGTCTAACCTAGTGATGTACTGTATCTTCTGTGCCGAGGCGTCAAAGCGTGTCGAGTGATCCAGGATTTCTATGAAGCGCACATCCAGGTTTGTGTTATGGAGCCGCTGTGACGTTTGAAGCCTCGTATTCAGACTAAACCATGTGACTGATTCAGGAACTGGCTCTTCAGTTTGCTTGTGAATCAAAGTAAATGGTAAAATCACATTTTCTTATTTCAGGATTTTCTTGCATTTGCAATTCATTTGTGCACCTTTTTTGTGGTGGACCCTGTTCTGAGGTTCACACAGAGTAATAAATCATCACTTATAATGTAAAAAAAAACAACACAGTGGATCCTGTGTTCTAATATCCTCCTAATTTCTGTTTTAAAAGATGAAGTGTCGTGTCCAAATGAAGCTGAATGACATGTATATAACTCATCTGTGCTGAGGCATCATAGAGCTCTGCACAAAGGCAACGATACTGTGGCCAAGCTCAGCCAGGTCACTGTAGGATGAGGCAGCAGACAGTCTGGGACAGCAGGAACATCTGGGACCAGAGAATCCACCAGAATAGGGGAGCTCAAGTCCAGTCCTCAAGAGCTACCATCCCGCAACTTTCATATGCATCCCTGCTCCAACACACCTGAATCAAATGAATGGCTCTTTAGCAGGCCTGTTTAGAGCTGATCCCGGTCTGTTGGAGTAAGGATGCTTCTAAAAGTTGCAGGATGGACTTGAGCACCTCGGCTCTAGAATAATGGGAAGGTGAGAAAATGTTTAATCCCAACTAATGTAAACCTGATGATGTGTTTCTGGCTCAGCTGCACTCACAAAGCACATGAAGTGCTTCATCTGCTGAGATGAACCTGAGCACAGAGGTTTTTATCTTTAAGTTATAAATAAATAAATAAGCTCCCAAGGTTTGTGACACTCACACCAACATCCTCTGTCCTATTTGTTTCTAGTTTTTTTTTTTTGATCCAGCCATATATATTATTATATTAACAGATTAAGACTATAATCAGAATGTATGTATTAGTATCACAAACACTTGTTAATTCAGTTTAAGGCTTCATGCATCATGTTGTTTCCATGTTGCCTATTTTACATATTTTGTCCACTTGATGTCGCAGTAGAGCAAATGAAGCACCAACGGCTCATTGGATGCAAAGCCTCAGTTCATTATGAAGCTTCATCTCACCATCACTAGGCTAAACTGCATCATTAGCATCCAGTAAAGCTACACGGCTCTGCTAATGAGCTAATAATGGAGCCAGGTGTGCTGAAGTAGAGAGACATGTAGCAGCTGCAGTCAGAGACCTCTGCTGTAAACAGTGTGAGTGTCCTGATTACTGCTGTCTGTGTTCATATGCAGTCTGTAATCAGAGCCTGTAGATTTTTTTTACATTTTCTGACTGCAGGGAATTATTTGCTTTTAACTGAACTGTCTGGAGCTGGTTCTGTTTACTTGTGTGGATCTAGTTGAACCATCACCTGGAGAGTTCTCCGCATGAACCACAAAGTAGTGGCTGGCCGAGCCGCCCTCCACCTTACTGGCTTCAGCCCAGCTGGGCTGTGGGAGCGGGGAGCTGCAGCCCAGCTCAGCAGGCTGCACGGTGCTGCTGGCGCCATCAGCTTCACACAGATCATCAGCCAGAGAGGAGGAGCGCTGCAGCTTGGTGCCAGAGTCTCCCATGAAGCGGACCTCCATGTTCTGTAGTTTGGACAGACACCAGCTCTTCAGCTCAGTAGCCAGAGACGTCTGCTTAGAGAACACACAGAACCACACAGGCCAGCTTTAAAGGAAACTTTTACATCGTCACGTTTGTTTGTCTTTGCACAAAGCTTTAAGTTGATCAACTAAAAATCCATGTGTTCAAAGTTTGATTCATAGAAATCAAACTTTGTGTTTATAAGTTTGTTTGAGGTTAGATTTTTAGCTAAAAAAGGTAAAGATGTAGAAGAAGAGAGTCATCCTCTCTTCTTCTACATCAGGAAGTAGGAAGTCCAGTAATGTTTCAGTTATAGAGATTTATTCCAGCAGCGTCTAGTTACCTGTCTCTTCTCTGCTTCCAGTCGCTCCTGCAGAGCCCAGTGCTCCATCCTCTGCACACACTCACTCTTTTCTGCAGAAACTCTTTCCACTGTCATCTTATCCAGAGCTCGGATCTGAGGACCAGCACATGGAGCAGCATTCTGATACCAACTACTGCTCTGCCACACCCAGCTCTTCTCCTCTGGGTTCGTAGCCAGAAGAGATTATGAACTGGTGTCTGGAAGAACAAACTTTCAGAAAACTGAAAAACAGCTGAAATACTGAGTTCCTTTAAATCTAGACTAAAAACCCAAATGTTTAGAGTTGCTTGTGAAACATTATAAATGAAACATTAATCAACAGTCTGATGTGTAACAACAGCAAAATATGATGTTTCAATTGTTGACTGTGTTCTATGACTTTGTATTTTTATGTTTTTATGATGTAAAGCAATTTGAAATGCCTTGTTGCTGAAATGTGCTATACATATCAAATTTGATTGATTGATTGATTGATTGATTGATGATTGATTGATTGCACTCAAAACAGATTTCCATTTTCACTGAATCCACATTTCAATGTAATTATTAGGGGGCACTGACATGAAATTTCTACTGATAGATATCAGATCTTATTGTTGTTGTTAGGGCTGATAACCAATTTTTATAAATTATACATGTCTCTATCCTATTGTCACCATTAAGAAACAATGATTCTCTGAATCCCACAATCCTGCACTGCATCACATGACCAAGTCAAATGAAACACCACCTCCTCCATTAAATATGTTCTAAACACAAAGCAAATGTAGTTCTTACTGCAGCAGCATCTCACACTACATATTCACTGGGGAAAATAACATATATTAACATATATTTGTTTTTAAACAGTATTCTGCTGTTAACATCAACTCCAACACATCATATTAAATAAAGATAGCAAGCATTTTGAATTCATGATTTACTTTTCTGATATACTTCTTACTTTCCCTTTTAAGTATTCAGCCATTTTAAAGTTTCATATATGAGGTATAAATATGCATAACATAGAGGCCTGCTTCTCTTAGTCTGTCTTCTAAAGACAAAACACAAGAGGACAACAAGCAGCTGAAGTCAGAGAGGTGTGTGTGTGTGTGTGTGTGTGTGTGTGGTGGTTAAGATAAATATAACTCCATGTTCAGCTTGGTTTGTCACAGCTGTTTTAAACTTTTATGTATTTCTCTGACTATAGATATGAGGATAATTCAACACACACAGACATAAACACACTCAGTGTTAATGAAGGTAAAATAGCTCTTACACTCACTATGACAGAACTACAGCAAAGACTGGCCTCTTGGGGGCACCCAGTCTCCATAGCAACCATTATGAATGCTAACCTATCAGTTGGAGACCAGGCTTTGTAAACGGGTTCTTAACTGGAACATAACAGTCTGATAAAACAGACTAAGGTTGAGATTTTTAGTAACAAGTAAAGAGTGACTATGTAGAAACACCTCATGTTATGCATGGTGGAGGATCGGTGATGCTGTGGGCCAATTTTCAAGTGTCTGATCTTTGGAGTTCTTTAAAATACCAAGATGTCTGAATGAGACTCTGACATTAGCTTGTTAAGGAACTACAGTATAACCCAACTTCCATCATCCTTCCAGTCCTCAGAGCCGTTTCCTACAGAAAACCAGTACCTGAGCAGAAGAGAGGGACATGCAGTGATCCCTCCCTCTGTATGCTCAGCTCAACTGTTCCTGCACCGCTGCCATACTTTCCTCCACCCAGCCAGGGTGGAGGAACATGAAACATGTCATTTATTTTTAACTAAAACACAAAAACAGCTGCTAATGTCCAGAGACTCCTCTAACCTGGAATATGACGAGAATCTCCTAAAGTGACCTGCAGCTGAGAGGAACACAAGGCAGCAGCATGGAAACAAACAAACAAACCACCTCTCACACGGTGAATTAAACACACAACTAATTTGTTCTAATATAACTTGTTACTTAACCCAGAATTTTTTTCGGAACTTTTCAGTGTGAGACTAAGCTACTGACATAAAAGACGCATTTATTTGAAAGCCTTTTACACATTATTTATGACTGACTGTCCACTGAGTGGCCTTAAAGATTCCTGCCTTAAAGCCTGAACCGAACCCTGGCTGGGTCCAGGACAAGGACGGCTCAGACCCAACAGTCAGAAGGAAATCCAGATCTAAGCTGCTCAATCACTTCTCCTGCTTCATACTGAATTATGTGCTAATAAAACAATATTATGATCAACATAAGGTGTACTTGTTGAAATAAGACAGTAGACCTAAAGTAGAATTTTAAAAGATGCTCATAAAAACTTACATTATTCACCAACATTAATAACTCATTCCACATGTAAAATAATAAAGGATATAATCTTATTATGAATAAATAAATTCCCACACTCTCTTATCTCTTCCTCTCCTCCTAGAATCAATAAATTATTTGTGGTTCCCAGAAAACAATCTTTCCTGCTCACAACCAGGATCAGCAGAGGTGAGCACTAAGCTGACAAACCAGATGCCTTAATATTCCTCACATACATATTCATTAATCAAGAGAATTGGAGGTATATTATGAGTCTTCTGTTTGTGTACCTGCATATGGTGGGGAAACACTGCAGAGCCGAGGGCAGGCTGACTAAGACGACGGTGTGATCAAATGAAGAAAAGGTTTAAACAGTCTCCTAATTAGTCTGTTCATTCTAAAGCAGTATCAGCATAGAGAATGTCAAATACAGGAGAAAATGGGATTCAAACAGACGTTTCATGGAGATGATGGCAGCTGGATTTAATTCTGCATCATCCAGAGACGATGGTTCAGTTCAGTAAGCGTTTTGTATCAGAGCTGCTCTGATCAGGTCAGAGCTGGAAAATACTTACAAAATATGTTCAGCAATATTTTTTTGTGCAGTCCATTCATTTAACTTTTAGTCTAGATGATATTGTTTACAGTCAGTAATTATAACGTTGAGCTTGTGAGAATGTTGGTGTGACTGAGTTGAGAGAGCAGCAGAGTCTACCTGGTGTTTGCTCTTGCGGTCCAGCTGACCCATCTTTTTGTTGACCAGGTCTTCCATGGCGTGGATCTCTGTCTTCATCTCCTCCTTGGTGGCCTCCAGCTGGTTCTCCAGTTTACTGAGCAGTGGGTCACAGCGGCAGCCATTCAATGGAGCCTGCAGCATAACACACACACACACACTCACTGGCATCCAGCAGACCTGCTCTTTAAATGCTAGCAGTGTGAGCTAGCATGCAGGATGATCATTGATTTAGGATTTGCTGTGCTGGTATCTTGGACAATCTAGAAAAGGGCGTAGGATAAAATCTAATATTTTTAACACTCATTTCTGAGCACTTATCAGTCCATTAAGTGTTAATAGAACTCAGAATGACGCTGACCAGTGGAGACCTTGTGTACTTACTTGCATGATTTTGCCATCCTTGCCCCTGTAGAGTGTGTAGAGCTGATAAGCTTTATAGTTGTGAGGTGGAATGGATCCATAAGGGGAGGCTCCATGTGTTTTGTTTTTCCTCCTGATCTCTCTGCGGCGCAGAGGTTCGGACAAAGATGGCTGCCAAAACAATGATCCCACTAGTTATTGAGTTTTCCTGCACTTCCACAGCAACAACTCTTCCATGCCTTCAGTAACCATAGCTTCGTCCGTTTCACCTTTTCTTTCTGCTTCCTGGCCTTCTCTCGTCTGCTGTTTGCCTCTGCCAGTGGAGCTGCTGGGTCGCTGCTCTGGGTGCCGTCTGCAGCAGATGCACTGTCCTGCAAAACACAGTTCAAGGAATAATCATTAAGTTTTCAAATGTGAAGCCGAAAAAAAGAAACTTTGACTCGACTCATGTTTTGGGGATTACAGACGAATTCACATCAGTTCTTTGTGATTCAGTTCAGCAGCAATGTGAATCAGAGATACGGAAACAAAATGAAACATCAAATCTTTTTTAAAGAAACAGATTTGATTTTCTTTTACCATCACCTATTTTAAAGGTAAACTCTGGAATCCGACATGGACTTTAACATGGTCCTCCTGATTTACTTACATTACAGCTCAGCATCTCATCTCTGGGCACCGACCGCGCTCGGCGTTCTGCTTTCAGCTTCTCTCTTCTCTTTCTCACAGTCCTGCCGCGCATGAAGCTCTGTACCTGCACACGACACACACACAGATCACATCACACAACGATACACACACACACCTCCAATTTATATTAAAAATACTATTTTTATTTAACTATTTTTACAAGACATGATTAAGATAGTACAGCGTTAGACAATGGTTAGTCTAACACTCAAGGACAGTGTGTGTGAGACCTGTCACAACATATGTGAGAGCAAAAACTGAATTAATTCACATCACAGGAGGACGTCTAAGGTCTGCCACGTTCTGCAGCATTGGGACACCTCTATGTACTTCAAACAGGAGATCACTCCTAGATCTGAATGTTGGAGGTAACCAAGTTAATTTGAAAATGTAACTTATGTAAACACACCAGATAAATATTCTCTGTGCTCTTCACCATTTAACTCATCAGTCAGTGGAGGACAGGAAGGACTACAACTACCAGGGCGTCCACATCAGGACCAGACTGGAGGAGTAGATGCTTCCTGATAGAGATCAGATCCTCCTGTCTGCTGCGCCATGTTGGTGCTCTTTCACCAGCAGGTTGTAGCCTGACCACCAGGACTGCAACGAACCATTACTTCAGTAATCAGTCATTCTGACAATCAATTGGGTTAAAATAATTTGGGACATTCTGCAGATTTTTCATTTAACCACTTTATTATACATTATAAATATGTTAAAAGATGCAAATAAACATCTATCCATCCATTTTCTAACACCCTTGTCCCTTAGAGGGGTCAGAATGGTTGCTGGTGTCCATCTCCAGCTAACGTTCTGGGCGAGAGGCGGGGTCACCTTGGACAAGTCGCCAGTCTGTCGCAGGGCAACACAGAGTCAGACAGGACAAACAACCATGCACACACACACTCACACCTAGGGAGAATTTAGAGAGACCAATTAACCTGACAGTCATGTGTTTGGACTGTGGGAGGAAGCCGGAGAACCCGGAGAGAACCCACGCATGCAAACATGCAAACTCCATGCAGAGAGACACCAGGCCGGGAATCGAACCCAAGACCTTGTTGCTGCAAGGCAACAGCTCTACCAATGGCACCACTGTGCAGCCCTTGCAAATAAACAGATATTTCAATTCCTCCCTTAAATAAGAAAATGTTATTGTCAGAAATGTAATACAGCATTCCTTTAGTGAACGCTTGATCATTTGCAGCAAAGGACGCATCTTGCAGCTAAAAACCATCAACATGCGAAAAGGTCACCTCTTTCTGCTCAGCCTAAAACTAACAGTTTATGGCTGATTTGGTGATTCGCTTTGGATTAATACATTAATAATTGAATAGCAAAATTTGCTTAAATAGAATTTTTTAGCAGAATTTGAATCAGGTGAAAGTAAAGTTCAGTGTAGAACCATCTTGGATAACCCAAACAGGGCAAGCATACTCCCATAACTCTGTTGCTATAGCAACCAGCCAAACTCTGTCCTCCCTCAAACCATCACACTGCACAACCAAACATCTCAGGCAGGAATACTGCCTCTTTGGTCAAACCAATTCAATGTTCACTGTATTCTCAACTCTGTGTTTTAAGTTTTATCTAACCATTAATTGATGATGTGCATTTTGTTCGTGCAAACTCACTTGCAAATTATATTCCACTGTACTATGAACTAGAGTGTTCATAGTTAGTTTTTTACAGGGTGGGAACATAGAGGAGCTCTCTGACAACATGTCTAATAAACAACAGAAATTAGAAAACAGAAATAGAATGATGCTTTGTCCTGTTAAGTGCATAGGATTATCCTTCTGGTGACCTGAGGATCTGTTCAAACTAGACAGACATGCCACCATACCACAATGCATTTCACCAGGCCCACTAATGTCTGTGGAATAAAAGTCATGTTTAATTCCAAATCTCCGCCTCTAATGGGTATTTGAGTATTATATAAATTGCCGCTGAGGCTGTTGGTAGAAATGTCTGATTATTTACACAGCAGGTCTGGAAGCAACAAGCTTCCTGTTAAACATGCCTTGGTTGAAAACCAGCAGGATTATTGATTTTGGGATGTGTTTAGTGAATGATCAGATATTATAAATATGCACCACATTCCTCTATTTAAATGTACAACAATATTGCGATAACATTGCTGAAAAAATCCAACTAAAGAAAAGTAGGATTTATTTTTAGGGTTAAGACAAATGCAGTTTCCATGTGAGGAAATTATTAATGAGCCAAAAACTTAGAACCACTCTGTGAACGTCCTGACTTGAATCTGATTCAGATCTGAAAATGTCTGACAGACGTCTCCTTCCAACCTGATGGAGCTGGAGAACAACGGGCCAAACTGCCTAAAGCCAGGTGACTTTATATTCAAAACTGCTGCTGAGGTTCTGTATTGTTGCCAAAAAAGAAACAACAAAGTGTTAAGCAAAGGCTGTATTTATGTACATATGGTTTCTTAGTTTTCTATTTTTAATAAATTTACAAAATGCTCAAAAAAAAGTTCCTGTTGTTATATCCTATAGTGGGATATAAATGAGATATTATAACAATATCCCATTGTTTATCTAACCATTGGGTAGATAAACTCAAGATGGAATATTCTTGAGTAGAGATTAATTTAATACAATTTGGAATGCGTCTGTAACATAGCATGTGTCTGATTGTAGAGTCATTAAAGCTAGAGGAAGTGACACATTTAAGCAAGAAATAATAAAGAAGCTGATGATTCTAATAAACATGTATTAAAAGATAATAATATATCATGTTAACTTTAATGCAGAAAATACCACTAAAAGTAGGATCCGTTCTAAACATTGGACTTGTAGTGTGTTTAAAATTAAAATCCTCATATAGATCAGACCTTATATGTACTTGAATATCTGTCTAATTGAATACTTTCTTCTGAGGGCTAAAGCAAGAGATTAAAAATGTCCATTTTGCTTGAGCATGGTTGTGTTTATTGTTTTGTTACTCATCTGAGCTTTGTACCTGGGGAGCCTTGGTTAGAAGCAGAGCCACCTCTGGGTTGTTGTGATCTCTGGCCTGGTCCAAAGCAGTCTGACCTGCCTGAAGACACAGACACAGCAAAGCAGAGAAGCTGAGTGCAGCTCTGGTACCTGGCAACATTAAATGATGTTCTCTTTACAGTCATATTCAGTCATTTAGAATATATGTTCTAATGAGGCTCGTTTGCCAGATTCTAACGCCAACCCCCGACGTATGTGGCAAGGCCTTCAGATTCTCACAGACTACAAGAACCCCAATACCACCCCCGCTTCTACTGATGTCCTCCTTCCTCAACAAACTTAACAACTTCTATGCTCGTTTTGAAAGAGGGAATACCACAACTGCAACCAAAGCAGCTACCACCCCAGGCCAACAGCCACTGACTTTCCTCCCCACTGACGTAGGAGCGGCTCTGAGCAGGATTAAATCCCACAAGGCTGCGGGTCCTGATGGCATACCTGGACGTGTCCTCAGAACGTGCTCTGGGGAGCTGGTAGGAGTGCTGACGGACATCTTCAACCTGTCCCTGGCCCGCGCTGTGGTACCGACCTGCTTCAAGTCTACCTCCATCGTCCCAATCCCCAAGAATCCCAACCCAACCAGACTCAATGACTACCGCCCGGTAGCCCTTACCCCCATCATTACCAAGTGCTTGGAGCGGCTGGTCCTAGCACACCTCAGATCCTGTCTCCCCCCCACACTAGACCCCCACCAATTTGCATACAGGCAGAACAGGAGCACAGAGGACACAGTCTCTATAGCGCTGCACTCTGTCCTCTCTCACCTGGACAGTAAGAACACTTACGCCAGACTGCTGTTCTTAGATTTTAGTTCAGCATTCAACACTGTCATCCCATCACAACTCATCACCAAACTCACAGACCTCGGCATCAGTCCACTCATGTGTAACTGGTTGCTCGACTTCCTGACCAGTCGACCTCAACATGTCCGGCTGGACAACCACTTCTCATCCACCATCATCATAAACACCGGAGTGCCACAAGGCTGTGTGATGAGTCCCTTCCTCTACTCCCTCTTCACCTACGACTGCAGACCTGTCCATGGCTCTAACGCCATCATCAAGTTCGCAGATGATCATCTCTGATGATCGGCCTCATCAGAGATAATGACGAGGCCGCTTACAGGGAGGAGGTGGACAGTCTGGCTGAGTGGTGCGACAAAAACAACCTGCAGCTGAACACCGAGAAGACCAAGGAGCTTATCGTGGACTTCAGGAGGAACGCTGACCCACATCCACCCATCCACATTAAGGGGACAGTGGTGGAGAGTGTGGACACCTTTAAGTTCCTGGGAGTCCACATCTCCGAGGACCTGACTTGGACGACCAGCTGCTCCAAACTCATTAAGAAGGCGCATAAGCGCCTCTTCTTCATGAGGACCCTGAGGAAGAACCACCTGTCCTCAGAGATCCTCACGAACTTCTACCGCTGCACCATTGAGAGCATCCTCACCAACTGTATTACAGCTTGGTACGGGAACTGCTCTGTCTCCGACCGGCAGGCGCTGCAGAGGGTGGTGAAAACTGCCCAGTATATCGCCGGGGCACCGCTCCCTGCCATCAAGGACATCTACAGGAAGCGGTGTTTGAAAAGGGCCGGGAAAATCACAAAGGACTCCACTCACCCAGCACACACACTCTTTTCCCTCCTGCCCTCTGGGAGGCGTTACAGAAGCCTACGGACCAGAACCACCAGGCACCGGAACAGCTTCTTTCCCACAGCTGTCACGCTTTTGAACGCCTCCTGACATAAAACATAAACTATAAGGACTGTACTCCCCTATCCTCTCATACAACAATAACACATGGACTATCCTCACACACACACACACATCACGGACTGTTTTCTTCACACACACATACAACCTGTAAATTTTATCTGCCATTATTTATCTATAATCCATTCCCTAACATTCTTGTATATTCTGTATAATCTGTGCATATAGCTCCCATATTTATATTTATACACAATATCTATATCTCTTGCTATAACCCCTTATAGTCCATACATACATAGTCTTGTACATCTGTAAATAAATATTTATATCTCGTAGAGCACTTCTGGATAGATGCAAACTACATCTCGTTGCTTGTACTTGTGACAGTGCAATGACAATAAAGTTGAATTCTATTCTATTCTATTCTATTTAAAGTACTTTATGAAAAAGAACAAAAACTTTTTTAGGCAGGTAGCAGACAGATGTGAAATTTAACTCATCTAAATATCACTTCAAACAGAGAACCATGTTTAGTCAAATCTAGTTCTTATTTCTAAACAGGACATTTTGACCTCGCCAGGTTGATCATCTCAAGCTGTTTACCAGAATGTCTGACAGGATAAGTGAAAAGGTTTCAGTAAGATCAGTGGTCTCATTTTGTTAAATGTAGAAGTCTGAAGGCTGCTAAATAATCCAGCCATTGAGATTTATTCAATAAATGATTCAATGCGTCAGTTAATGTAGCAGTCCTGTCAGTCAGGAGGGAATTATTATGACTGATCGAAAAACCTGGCAACAACCTGACGACAGAAGGAAAGAAAGAAATAAAAAGAGCTGTTAAATGATATGATAAATGATACGTGTTCTGTCTGTGAATGAAAGTCCCTGTTAGCCTCAGGTCAACACCCAATTAGTCATCAAAGCTTCACCTGAGCCTCCAGCCCCATTTTATTCCTATAATAGTGTGAAAATTACAATTATTGTAAATCTTTTAGCTCTCAATTTTTTTTCTTTATTAAAGTGTTTCTTGCATTGGTTTAAAAAAAAAACTGGAATCTTATTCTTTTCTATGTAAAAAGATATATTTTTCTGTAAATTAAGTTTACTTTTGATTAATTTTGAGAAGTTTGTAAGTTGGGTTGATTAACATATTATTTTATGTAGTTTAGCTTTTCTCATAACTGAGCCTTATAGCTCAGTTTAAATTGTAAACTGAAGCCTCATATTCTAACCATTAAATACATACTGTATTTTACCTGCATGTCTATTTTTCTGGCTACTTAATATTAATATACATGCAGTTATAAGGAACTGATTGCTCAAAGAATTACAGATTCCTTGATCATTTTGAAAAATGATTCTAATAGAAATGAAGAGCACCAAATCAGTTGTGTTTAATGAACATAGTCTATTTTTACATCGCTGTGACTTCTATTAGTGAAGGGAAGGTTTTACCTCTAGATTTTACCTCTAGAATGAATCAGTTCCTCATCTGATAAAGATGCGTATAGCTGACAGAGCAGCACAAAAGTTGTTATTTTTAATCTATATGAGCAACTATTTTGTCTGTCAAAGTTCTGGGTTTTGTCAAATAACATCAACAGTAACAGTGAAATCAATTTGACAGTTTCACTGAAATCTGCCTGCCAGAATGCAGACTCAAATAATATATCTGATAAGACTAATTTCACTTTTTCCAAGACCTCACATTGCAAAAAATTAAAAAGCAAATATCAACTAGTCTGTTGGTAAAGTGAATGTAGTTCAAAATGCTTAGGTGAAGCATTTTGAGAAAAGATCTTGGGACAGATTCTCATGAAGTAAGTGTTTGGTTATGTTGAATATTTATTTATTGGAGAGGGTATTTATTTTTGCAGTATTTAAAGAGACAGAACCAACTAGATGGCTTTTGTTCATTACTGTTTAAGTTTTATTTTAACGCCCATTACAGTAAAAACAGGTTCCACTGCTTTGCGGTGTAAAAGTAGTGGAATCAGTAGATAATCAGTAAAAAGAACCCACATTGTTTTGAATATGACTGTCTGCTCCAGCCTCCAGTAACACACGAACAGTCTTCTTGTGGTTCAGGGCAGCTGCTACATGGAGTGGTGTGTCTCCAACCTGCAGGACAAACAAACGGATTAATATGCATAAAGTTGTTGGGATTCAGGGTTAGGTTAGACATTTGACAGGTAGGCTCTGAGTGTGCAGATTTGGTTTAGGAACAACATATCTTATGTATCTTATGTCTTATGGAGAATGCAACTGGCCTGTCACAATGATCAATTTTGCTGGACGATAAATTGTCCCAGTAATTATTGCGATAAATCATAGTATTGTCGTTTTGAGACCATTCTCAAGTAATATACTGATAATGGCAAAGTAATGCAAGTCGTTCCTTCAAAGACCAATAAACAGTCATTTTATAAATGATAATTAATATAATTAATGATAATTAACACCAATTTTCTTGCTGGAAAATATTTTAAACAAACAAAATAAATAAATAAAACAGAAATAAAAACTACACACAATCTAAACCATAAATAAAATAGGTAAAAATGATCATCAGAATAGAAACGATCAAACTCATTTTAATTTATCATGTGATTAATTAATTAATTGCTTATTGCAGCAGGTGTAAGTGTAATCTTATGTGCCATAATCTGCTGGTGAACCAGTGACTTAAAGAAGCTGAAAGAGCTGCTGAGGAAACCTGCTTCTATTCTGGCAACGCTCTGAAAAACCTTCTTTGTCCAATAATGGGTACGTACAAACACAGATCATCATCTACATGAGTCTGTTATGGAACAACAGAATGTTTTAAGCCAGATGCTTCTTCAGAGCTGCTGCAATACTGACTGCTGCAGGAGATCCTTCCTGACACCAGGATTTACAACAACTCTGAGGAAACCTGGGTGGCTCAGTGGTAGAGCAAGTGTCCCACATACACACGTCTGATTCCTGGGTCTGTCCATCTTCCTGCTAAAGAATACAGGCCTCTAGAAAGCCTTAACTTTCTTTGTTTTGGACTAGTTTTGTTTTTAATAGTTTAGATTTATGTAATATTAACAGAAACTAAATGACTTACAGTATTTTGCAGATAAAATTTAAGAGGCACACCTGACCTTGATTTATGTTTTAAAAGATTTGTAATTTTCCTGATTTATCGATCATAATAATATGGTTAAAAACAGAGTAGGTGGGATTCTGGCCACTTTTGCCATTAGCAGATATCACATGTTTTTCCCCAAAAAAAGAAAAAGCTTTGAAATTTTCCCTAGTTTTTACTGAACTGACTCACCATGTTCTTCTCTGACACTGAACAAAAGGCTCCCAGCAGGATGCGCAGCATAGCCACGTGATTATACCGAGCTGCCACATGCAGACAGGTGTCGCCTGCCTGGGGACAAAATACAAGTTCATGAACTCAGATATGTGTAAAACAGGAGGGACATTACCAACAGAACTTATTAAAATACTCTAAACATTTTTTTTTATTTTTACATTTTTAAAACACTTTTTTTTCACTGCAGGTGCTCAAGAAACCATAATATTCCCAAATAAACCAAACAAAAATAGAAATGCAACACTTTTGTTTTTGCTCCCATTTTTAATGAGCTGAACTCAACGATCCAAAATATTTTCCATCGATCCTGGAGATGAACATTAGGATGTGGAGGTCCTGGGCTGGTGTGATTAATGCACTACACAACGTTTCATTTATGTACTTTGTTCAGCACATAAATATTGTGAATGTTTCCTGATATAAAACAACGCTGTATTCATTCCCTTCATGTCCGTACTTTTATCAGAAATGTTTGGCTTGTACCGTTAAACCCCTAGTATGTAATATCATACAAACAGTTGTGAAAAAGAGTTTGCCGCTTTAAGATTTCTGCTATTTTATTTTTTGTCACACTGAAATGTTTTTGATCATCAAACAAATATAAGTATCAGATAAAACTTACCTAAACACATACAACAGTTTTCAAATTATTTCAGATTATCCATTTGCAATGAATTCATTCATTCATTATGAAAAGAACGATTCAAACCAACCAGATCCTGCTGCATCTTGATTTGTTTCAGTATAAAAGGTTGATCAATACTTAAAACACCACTTGCCTCCAAACCCCCCCCCCCCCCCCCCCCCCAACTCGTTCCTCCCACACACACACAACGCAACAATAAGACGCAAAATTCCTGCACAATCATATGAAGAACTCATGACCAGGCATTGTATTACATCAGTTGATGGTTGTCCTTCGCTTGGCTATCCAAGCGAAGGTTTAGGGGATAACTTTTCCTTTAAAAATGAATTATTATTTGAAAACTGATTTTTGCATTTACTTTGCTCTCTCTTATGTAATCCTTTCTTCAGCTCAACAAACAGGTTTTCTAAGATCTATGTCTGGGACTATTTTCGCTGCAGTGGGAAGTTGTTTTGGTTCATTAAACACCCAATGATGATCCATTTTCAGTTTTCTGGCAGAATCCACCATCAGATTGTTATGAGCCATTGATAAATAAGTTCATTTTTACAATAAAACATGCTCCTATACCAGTTTTCTTTCATTCTTCAAAACATGAGATAATGTCAGTTACTAAGACTTGAGTGTCAGACCAGGAGTCTAAGTCAAGTCCTTAGGACACAAATCTACTGCTCTTAAAATACACACGCATTTAAATAGGTATCATCAGGATATCAGGTACATAAAGAAGAGTGATTGTTGCTACTGAGTTGCACACTTACTATGTGTGATCAATGTAATCAGTGTGTGCAGCAGAGATTTGAGGTTGAGACTCCTTTGAGATTTCAGATTTAACTTAAGTGTGTTTGTGCCATGAAGTCACAGTCATACAGTTACCATTTTAATCGTTAACACAAAAGGACCATAAGATATTGTGATAGGATTTTAACTCCATTGCAGCCAGAACGACTCATATTTGAAAGGCCAAGAGAAACCTGCTGTCTCTGTCCAGACCCAACACGAGCTGAGGCTGACACTCACTGCTGCATCTAAAGAGAAACTACCACAGAGCACTGTCACAGCTTTCATTACTTATAGTGTAAGACTCAAAACTATTCTTACTTCAGTACCTAAATGTGATTAGACCACATTGCACAAACACATTTAATTTGGATTATGTGTGCATAAATCTCTTTGACTGGACCTACTTCAGATAAACCTGTGGTAAAACTACATTGTGTTGAGCCAAAGTTAAAGGAGTGGAATGGCATGCTCAGTGGTTTGCAGCATTCTGCTCAGCAAGGCCACCTGCATCCTCTCATGCTACTGATAAGCAGAAAAATGCTGATGCCGTTTCCTGCAGGCCTGTGGGAATTAAACAACTGAATGGAATCTTTCCACAATACTCATTTGTATGGAGTCCAAACAATAACTGGATCATTTATTTTCTCCTTTATACTGTTAATGCATGGGTTTTATTTCATAATGAAATGAAACCCATAACGTTTTTTTTCAAAATTGTACTATATATTTTTATCAAATGTAAATATATCCACAGAAACATTTCTCAATAAGGTTTGATGTGTTTGATCCTGTTCACATGTGGTATTAGTCTCCATCCTGGCTGATTCAGATGCTGCTTTAATTAAAACCATATTCAGCATTAAAATTGGACCTAAATGACCAGCTCAGAGTGACCCACTTTGCATACAAAAAGCCCACATGGCAGCGTTACATAATAGACTGAAAGCAGTCTATTATGCATTACCATTAGCTGATCTTAGCTGCTCCACATGCCTTCACTCAAACATCACACAAAGGAGAAGATGTCTCCGCATTTCTGCAAAGATAATATAGCTTTATGATCCAGGAGACTTTTGGGAAATTATTGTAAAAACTGACAAGACAAAAGTGGATCTTTGCAAAAAAAAAAAAAGATGCATTTTTACAAAGAACATCATTCCAACAGCCAGACATGGTGGTGGTAGCATGATGGTGTGGGGCTGCATTCCTACATCAGGACCTGGATAACCTGCTGTAATGATGGAACCAAGAACATTTTGAAGGGGAACATGTGGACAGGAGGCTCATTAGTTGGGGTCCACTGTATGTTTGCTAGGAACCAAAAGTAGAAAGATGTCAACACTGATAAAAGCTGCTCTGAGAGTTTACACACGAGTGAAGCTTCAAACTGTGAGCTCTTGGTGCAGCTGTGGCCATCTGCTGCTAAGACAATAACAAGCTCTTCTGGCATTTAGTTTATTGTGCAACAACAAATTTGTTCTCTTTCCTGCTTATGAAAAAAATGTGCCACATATTCTTATAACAAAGAGTAGGGCTTTGCAATTTGTTTTGCATTTTTTTTATTTTACATTTTAGGCTTTAAATGATCGCAAAAACTATGGAATTAGAATTTTTTTATTAAACGGATTCTTCCACAAGAAGCTACACAAGCTAGCTTGCATTTTGTTCTTTAACAGCAACAGTAACTCACTGAGTTGGTTTCTAAACTCAGTGAGTTACTGTGTTAGAAATGGGTGATTTTAACATTGACCAAAACACAGAATTATGTTGGGGGTTTTTTTTTTTTACCATAATTGAGCAGCAAAATTAAGAGATGATGGAGACATGGAAATAGTCCAGCACAGAACCAGATGTCAGACTGCATTTCAAAGGCATGAGCTCAATAAACAAACATCTGTTTCACAAAGCCTTGGTGTGTCATCAACTAAGACCTAACAAACTCTAGCTTCCATTAAAGAACTGGATGTTTCAAAGGAGTTGGAACTCTTAGAGATCCACATGACAAATGCTCAAAGTTAGAATGATTCCTGGTTAACATTTTGAAGCAGTTTCCAGTTGTAGGAACTGCCTCAAAATGTTAACATTGGGTTGTACACTGGGTGTGGCGACCCATGTGGAGCCAAAAAATACTGGGAAAAAAAACAAACAATGTTTCTACATTCACTTCCAAAATGTTGGCAGTGAAACATGCTTGTCCCTGAAGCATAGTGAAAACCTACATGGTTTTGGCTGTCAGGTCGGGATCCACCGAGCAGCAGAACCTTGGAGCTCTGGGTGTGACCGTTCTGACAGGCCAGGTGGAGAGCTGTGTTCCCAGCCTGAAAACAGTCAAACACAGAATATGCTAATGCTGACTTTTATTTTTATTTATCATACACACCATTTTTGGATTTTTGTGATCTTACTGTAGAAGAAAAAAAAGAAAAAGGAAAAAAATAGGAAGCAGGCCATATTTGTGCAGCAGTTTGTCACCTCAGATAGCTTCTGTGCTGAAATGGGTTCTAGTTCGCTCACATATTCCTTCTGATTTAATACATGCATATTTATCTGTCAGGCTCTCACATTTAATCCTTATACATTTCTGTATAAATTAATCTGTTTGATAAACAACATGTCTACACATTCAGGATGCGGGCATGAAGTACAGATTAGACAGCAGTGAAATATTGATTTTTACGAAAATAATCCTTTGAATCAGAAAAGAGATTTCAAGTAACCAGACGTAAACAACAAATTGTTTGGTTCTTCATGTTCTGACTACTTTCCTTACTCTGTTACATAATCCTACTACGCTCCAATGTTTGCTTTTATTCCAGCAATAATTCTGACTCTTTCATAGAAGCTACAACTGACAGCTGTTAAAGTTCAACAGAAAGCTGTAACAGCTGTGATACCTTCATGGAGGGAGAAATCAGCTACTGCTGACAATAACTTCAGGTTCTCCTCCATGTCTCTCTTCTAGACAAAACACATAGGTGTGGAGGCGCCATGCATGACAGCCTGGCCTGTGGGGCAGCTGAGGCTACTATCCAGTAGTCACCATGTGAATGTGCATGTGAATGGGAATAGAAATTACAAAAGAAAGAAACTAGGCTTTATATGAAAAAATTGACCTGAAATTCAATGAATTACAAGCAAATATAACCCAAATGAATAAACATATGACATCATTATTTATTTAACATCAAATAAAAACACCTCACGTTGAATGACAGATCTGGCAATGTTATTTTCTATGTAGAGCCACAGACTGATTCCCTCCATGCCACGGTGTGCATAGAAATGAACATACTATTCAGTAGCCTGACATTGGTGCTTAAAACATCCAACTTGATTAGTCTGGTCTGAGATATGATTTTCTGAGACATTATATGCCATAATGAGTAAACTTGCAAAATATAAGAGCTATTTTTGCTCTATATGTAATCTATAAAATGACTACTCCACTTTCTGAGATGACATGTAGCTGTTTTTGTTTCAGCTTATAAGTACTAGAATCATTAAATGTTTATTGTGGTGTGCAAAAGCAGAATAAAAGACTCATTAAGTCAAAGAAATGTCAGATCAAACTCATGTACATGTAATCTGGCCAGGTCCTTCATCTCTTACATAGGGGTTTCCACATCCAGTCCTCTAGAGCTAACACCATGCAACTTTTAGACACATTATTTCTCCAACACACCTGAATCATAGCAGATGTTACAGATCATCTGCTATGATCTGTTACTTTTCTCATATGTTACAGATCAAATGATCAAATGAATGGCTATTAGCAAGCCTCTGCAGAGCTCAATTACTGCTAGTGAGGGAAGTCAGACTTCTGACTCAGTCTAACTGGAACTAGGATGCATGTTAAGTTGTAAAAGGGTGGTAGATCTTGATGACTGGACCTGGGCAACCCTGCTATATTGCCCTCACATGCTCTAATATAACATACCTTATTTTTGCCATGAACGTTGGCTCCAGCCTTCACCAGCAGTTTCACACACTGACTGAATCCATGCCAGGAAACCTCGTGAAGAGCGGTGTTGCCATCCTGACAGTGTGGAACACAAAAAGCACATTTCATTTCAACCCCCATCTCACACAGGAAGTCATCTTTTTGGAATCTAGAAGTTAAATGACCCTTTAAATTTTGGTTATGAGAACTCTAGAAAGGTCAGACATCTGTCAAAACGCTTGAGGGCCTTACAGCTAGGAAGCATCTTGTGTAATTATCACCATAATTAAAGAAAAAGAGCTACAATATTTCCCTGTCAGACACCTGGAGTAAAGAAGCTAATATTCTGCACAAACACAGTTTGTTATCCTGCTGTGGAAGATTTTATTTGAGTCAATGAACACTGTCATTTTGTGAGTGCCCAAATTTCTAATAAATTATTTGAAAACACTGAGGTATATTCTGCCTTAATTATTTCAATTTCTTCTTTTACCCCCAAATTGTTCATTAAAATTAATTTTCAAATGTTGATGATACAGATTTTTTGCCATGTTTTACAGATATTTTCTCCATGACAACATGGAACTATATTGTCCTATAAAACACACAACAAATTTCCTCAACAATTCGATCCGTTTAACAAAATTAAAACAAACTACAGAGAAAACAAATAAAAATGTTCCTGTCCCGTCAATTTCAAAGGCACAGATACGCTCCATCATGTCATCCAGCATGGCATCTACCCCTCTACTCTGCACTGTGACTGTTTTCTACAACAATCTTCCTCACAGGACGAAAACGGATGTGAACTGACAGCAAAAATGTAGGATTATATATACTTTGAGGTTGGATAAAGTGTCTTCTCCAGCCTCACTACAACCGTTAACCTGCCCTCTGCAGCAGTCTCAGATGGTGCCATCAGTGACAGAGAGCCATGATGTGGTGGTCAGAGGGCCTGGTGGTAGCCTCCTGTCTGTCAGACTGCCACAGGGCAGCTATGGTTACTATTTAGTAGTTAGCCACTATCAGTGTGTGAATGTGTGTGTGAATGACTGAATAAAGAGTGAAGCACTTTGGGGTCTTGATCAAATGCTACACCAGTACAGGCCATTTTGCATTTAAAAAACTTCAGTCTTCAGAGGCACTATTACCTGTTTCTATCTGTTTTTGAATTATCCACACAGACAATAGTGATAAACTATTAAAGTTCGATCAGATTCTAAAATAAACTCGTTACCATGGTTTTATCCCCCCTCCTCCACCTGTTGCTTTGCCTGACTGACAAACGTGATCATGGCAGTGTTATGGAGGTTGCAGTCCTCCATAACACTAATTGATGTATAACTTTGCCAAGCATGAATCAGTTATGATTTTCAAACTTTGCTTTAGCCAGAAATTGATAAAGAAAACAAAGTATGAGAATCCATAAAGCCTAATGACACGACTAACTGATCCTGTCAAAGCCTCAGGTTCTCATTCTGCCACAAACAGTCAGCAAAAACACAGTTAGACATGTTTTACAAAAAGGGCATGAGTCACCAGTGCAGAGCAGATAGTAATTATTGGGCTGCTAAACATTTCATACTGACTAAATGTATCCAGCGCACTATGTTTCTGTCAGTCAAGCATAACTTCATAATTCATTTCAGCTACTTTTAACAGTAGTTGCTTGTAAATTCCAGATTTCTAATTTGGATCATATCTGGAGGCAGATGGAGCAACTTCCCCAGTCAAGTTATAGATAGAGTTTAAAAACAGTTTGTATTGGGATGTTTGACATCAACAAGCTTCTAAAGCACAAATAGAAATATGATGCTCACAAATCTTTGTTTTGTTTTTTGTTTGCTTTTGCAGATTTTGGGTTTCAAAGATACAATGCAACGCTCTACTGAGAGATCTGGCTTCAGCTTCATTCATGAAACATCTGATAATATTACATGTTTCCTTAAGATCTGCAGGGATTTTAGCTTCTTTTTTTTTAGATTGTAACTGCTGTGCATAAATCAAAGATTAGTTTAAAGAACAGAGCATCTCTGATCTCTACCACAAATGGGTTAGGGTTAGTGAATGGGAAAGTCAGCAGAAATACAATCAAGATTTTTTTACAGTTTCAGCTTTGCACTGAGTTTGGAGTGACTGGACAAAGACACAGCAAAACAGTTACTGGTTATAATTTATCATTGCTATTTTTATTTTGGTGAAAAGACTCCCTCACACCGACTCAGCTGGAGCAAGTGATGCTGACCGTGAACGGCTCTCTGTCCCGTTAGCATCTGTGTGTTGTTGTGAATGAGTGTGAGACTTTGTGTGCCTTTTGACTCACACCTTATCCTGTCTCTCCAGTGCACACCCTTCCTGGATGAGTGCGCTGATAATGTCAGCGTTTCCCACCACGGCAGCACGGTGTAAGGCTGTCTGCTCCCCCTGCACACAGACACAGGCACGGCAATGAGAAACCTCTGACACCACCAGACATTAGTAACAACAGTAGAGACTCATGTTGTGTAGTTAGAATTAGAAGCAACAGTTTTTATAATATGACTACCGGTAATTAAATCAGCCAACTTTATTTGAATGACCACTCCTTACAAAGATGCTCTCCACAGATACATCTAAAAACCAGAACTCACAGCAGTGCAGCTCCTCTAATGTCATGTTATTATCAGATAATCCTGTATTTGTGTTCAGATCACATCACAGAGAATGTGGTTAAAGCGAAGCAGAATGTTTGAAGTAGAGAGGCACAGTCTATCCAGGCTTCAGAAGTCCATTTCAAAATGTCAAAATGTTAACTCCTTCATTGTTGACAACAATAAAACCTTCAGACTTTTTAATTATTAGAAAGATGAACAAATGGATGTTTAAGGATCATGCTTTAGTAGTAGTAAATGAGCACAGGTCTATCAGGTTTAAATGTTGGTGTCATACAAAATAACACAAACGTTTGCTCAGTAAATTGTGGTACTTGAAGAGCACTAGAGTGACCAGTAAAAACGTCACATATGATCACATTTTTAAACTCAGAAAACCATTTATTTTAGAATGATCTTCTTTGTTGTATCCAGACTATGTTGCTGGATACAACACATAAAAAGAAAAGTATCCTATTGGTAGTTCAAAATGATTGAGGTGTGAGAAAGAAAGAGTGATCAAAATACCTAAATCTACAGAGATATACTAATATTAACAGTTTGCTGTTAAAGGGCCTGGAACACCTGAGGCTGCAGCAGGACACACAGCGTACGGAAGAATCATTGTGTCCCTCAAGGCCCAAGTGGAAAGGTTTAATTCACTGGATCACAATAACTCAAAATCATAAAAACACAGCTTGTAACTGGTTTAGGGCTAGTAATTTAGCACTTTGAACTAGTGGTAATAATTACCAATTAAAAAGGCAAATGAATGTGTTTGTTCCAAGTTCATTTGTTGTTTTGGAAAACATTTTCACCATGATCAACTTTAGCTTGAACATAACTGCACAAGCAGTCACATCCAGTTAACTCTTGTGGTGGAAAATGTAAGGTAACATCTGCTGATCATGTTATATTATGTGCTTGTGAACTCTCGCCAAATGAACCTGTTTGGGTTACACACACAAGGTTGGATGTTGTTTTCCTGAAGCTGCATGGGAGCCAGACCATCTCTCCTTTGTTTTGGATCCCTTGTCCTTGGTGTAAAACCCATGTGTTGACTGTGGCTGGCAGAGCTTTCACTCAGAGCTGCTTCATAATTGATTGTCTTACAAGCTCTCTGTATTGTGCTCAATATGCACATGAACCTGTTTGATTGATTTCATCTAACAGTGCTTGGTAATTTACACAACACTCTTTCTGTTGGTTCAAAAACCAACAGAAAACTCTAGAAATAGAAAAAGAAAAGATAGGATTAAACATGTTATACTTGTTTATATATACTGTATATGTATTGAGTTCTCCCAGAAAACTCTTGTTCTGCTTCCATTTCTGCTGTGCAAAAATATTATATTCTCTACAGTGACAATTTGTGGTTTAAATCTGAGGACTCTTGTCCTTAAAGGGTTTTCCATAACTACATATCATCTTTAACATGAAAATTGAAAGACTGCTATAGAGGAGGCTAAGCAAAATGCTAGCAGGAAAAATGTTTCATGAGGCCAAACTACAACAGAAATCTGGGTAGAAAGGAAAAAAGGGGTTTGGCTATTATGGAGATTCTGTGGATCTTGCAGAAATCCAGCATTGCTTTCCTTTGTTCACTCTGTATTTCTGTTGATAGGTTAAAAGTCTATTAGAAAGATGTAAAATGTAAAAAATTACATGCACCTACAATACATGTCATGCCTGAAGAGCAGGCTTAAAGGTAGTTCCTTTCAGTTCTGCATGGAACATGGAACCACAAGGTCCCACTTCATGGATCACTTTGTTCTTTGGCATCATACAAGGTAATCCACTGAGATCCCACACCGTGTGAACTTCTAGTACATGGAGCTATGACTTTCAGCCTTCCTCTGTGCTGCCTATGTGCCTTCAGTGTTATAAATGTGAGTACTGTTGCTGCACTCTACTGACCAACAGACTTGTCAGATGAAACAGTCTGTGGAGGATGATGTGTTCCACCTCTTAGAGTTCACACAGCTTATGGTTCTTTACTACTTCCCAAAGAGTATCAAGGACAGATTGGTGGGTGATGATCAAAACCCATATTCCATGTCGGGACCTTTACAGTTGACTGCATGGTGTAATAAACACATGCTGATCAGGTAATGGAATGTAATTTTCAAGGGGCTGGTATTAAAAACAGACATGTTTTTGATGCTAAAGCACAGTGCTTCATGTTTCCTGGTAGCTCTTTGTCTCTTTAAAAAACATAACCATAATAACATTATGCCATGCTTTCCTATAAATTAAGACATTCCAACAATTAGGATTTTACTTTGTTCCGTTGCATACCTCCTTAATAAGCTGCATGCAAACTTTTGAACAAACGTGATTACAGAAGAACAGAACTACTTTTAAAAGTCTGGTTAATGTTGTCTCATGTCTCTTTAAAGATGGATTTTACAACTGGAGAGAACATCATCAAATTATAAACAACAGCCAATGTGATGTGATGTGGGCAGAGAAATACATATTACAGAACAAATACACATCTTGAGGCACAGCTCAGTATAAGGTTTAGCATTATTGATTATAAATAATGTGACACTGCAAACACAGGAATGCATGTACAGTATGTGAACAGCCTGATTCTACTGTAAGCACACATACAGACAACTGACCATATTCTGCTTCCCTAACTTTAAGCTCTTTAGTTACAAACCAGCCTTACTCAGTGAAAAAATGACACAAATAACAATACTCCACAAGAATATGCTCCTTTGAACATAATTATGCCCAATATTGGATTGTAGAGTTCCAGGAAAAAGCTTCAGCTTACACCTATACTTAACCATAAAGGGAATAGCTGCTTACAAGCAGATTAGCAGTGAGGGACACTGAGCAGGTCAAATGTGACATAAGAGCACTGAGAGAAAGATCAACGCACATGATTTCTCTGAGAAAAAAGGAAAAATGGGAGGGAAAAGCTGAGAAAAGTGTCATTCCAAGCTAGACTTTAGCTGAGCCAGACACAGGTCCAGTAGTGAAGGATTGGAGGTTGTTAAGGGAAGGAAGGTTGAAGGGACACAGAGTTCCACCGGCTCATTAAAATTAGGTTTGGCTAACCTCCTTCACTCTTTCTGATGCGTCAGTGTCTCTCCCAATATTTCTCCACTGTCTTCTTCCCTGATCCTCCTCCTTTTCCTCTTCCTCCTGTTTTAGTCTGCAAGTCCTGCTCCCCCATGTCCTGGAGGACGAACTGCGTCCAGTTGCAGGGCTCACTGACCACAGTGAATTCACTTGACAACGCCAAGGATCTGGCTTATCACTGTCTGTGAAAATGGACGTGCATCCTGTAGGCTCTCCCACAAGTGGGCACTCCAGAGGGTCCCATTCAAGGCTACCGAAGGCCATTAGTCTACAGTTATTAATGCGTTCAAATTAACTTACAGTTGAAATGATTTTTCCAACTTAAAAGGATCTGAAAGCAAAAAAAGAAGCAGCTGCTCATAACCATCATCAGTTAGGAATGGAAGTGGCTGATTACAATAAATAACAAACAGCTATGGTCATTATAGCTGACTCAATCCACTTACATCATCTTGAATGTCCAGATCGCATCCAGCTTTCAGAAGGATCCGGACAACCTCAAGGTGACCTTTGTGGGCAGCCAGGTGTAGGGGGCTTCTGCCGTACTGTGGACACAAAAGCATGCATGATGCTGTAGGCAGAGGACATCACATCTTCACTGAGGGGTTGAGTCCCACACACAGTTCACAGGGTTGGATGGCTCTAAATGTCTAAATTGCTGTAAAATGGGCTGTGATCCTCTGGTAGCACAAGGCAAGACAATCTGTCACACACCGTAATGCACCACATCACTGAATCCATGGGAAACAAACAAATCCTTAATCTAAGCCCTATGATAAGGGGGGAATCTGCACAGCTGTTCATGTGAGCCAAACAGAGAATACAAAATGATATGAGCATCCTGCTGGAGACGAGTCTGTGGACAGCCACCCAAACCAAAATGGCCAGAGGTTGTTTTACTTATAGTTACGTTTTCCTTTTGAAAACTAGATGAAAACTGAATAAGAATTCATTTAGAAAGTTAGCTATGACAAAAAGACTTATATTTTTGTCATAGTTATGATTTTCTGAACTTCTGTCAAACATCAAAACTCCTACCTGCTCCTTGGACCTCATCCCTTCCGCTCTCATAAAATGCTGTCTCCCAACCATCTCCTCCCTCATCACAAAGATTATTAACTCCTCCCTCACCTCTGCTTCTGTCCCACAGTCTCTCAAACAAGCTACCATCACCTACTTTCTGAAGAAACCTGGTCTTGACACTGATAATCTTGCAAACTTCTGACCCATCTTCAACCTCCCCTTCCTGTCCAAAATCCTTGAGCGTGCTGTAGCTGCCCATCTTAAACCCATCTCAACTCTAACAGTCTGCACCATCTTTCTCTGGGTTCCGACCCAAACACAGAACGGTCTCCTTAAGTGATCTCCTCCTCTCTTTAGACTACAGCCACTGCAATATCCTCTCATGGAGTGAGAAAAAAAAAACAGTTTTTACAGCAAGATAATAGTTCCAACTAGGCCTGTCACAACAAACTTTACTGGATGATAAAATGTCCCAGAACTTATTGCGATAAACAATAATATTGTTGTTTTGAGACCATTTTCAATTAAGATAATAGCAATAATGACAATAAACTTTAAATTCTAGTGAACATTTAAACATTTGAACTGGAAGACATTTGAAATATCTTTAGGTATAGTTGAGACCAAAGCACCAGACTGAAGACGTTTATCAATCAGTTTTTGGTTAAAAGAGAGAGAAAAGCGAAAAACGATAAATCAAGCAAATAAAAATTATTGAGTTTTGTTTTTTTCATTTACCATGCGATTAATTCATTACTGTTTCTTGTGACAGGCCTAGTTGCGACAAAATAGTTTAATTTAGAATATTTTCTTAAACAATTTCTATATTTAGCACAGTCTAGCATTCTTTATTCTAACTGGATGAAGATAAACAGTCTTGCCGGATACCACCATGTGGGCAACTGTTCAAACTTCAAACAACTCCTTTCAGGTGATTACTATGAATCTGTAATTATTATGACTACACACAATTTAATTACACATCTTCCCACACACAAACCTTTTTGTGTGTGGGATTAAACACCAGACACCTTGCCAGGTTGAGGTCTGCTGTGTTTGGGTGCGGCACAGATCCACATTCATCAGCCTGCAGATTGGGTTACACTGGACCTCGCTGGAATGAAGCCGCTGACAGAGCTACAGCAGGCCTCAGGCCAGCAGCAGGCCTCCACCTCGGGCCTCTGCTTCAGGCTGGCCTGTTGGATTCTCTCATCCACACAGCACACACATCATTTAAGTGATGTGGATCACTTAAATGATCTACATCATAGTTGGATGATGTGCTATGTGCCAACATAACTTGCTGGCACATAACCTGTCAGCAAATTATGTATCCTGGATGGAAATGCTTTGAGACCATCAAATCTGAAAAAGAGCTAGAGTTTCCATAATCAATAAGCGTAGTGTGTCAGGTTTTTGTAGGACCTTCTCCAGAATGTTTTTCTTGGTGTACCAGGGTGTTAGAGGCCTTTTTGGGGCCATGTTTTCTGTCTATTAGCAACTTGTCAAGTCTGCAAGTCCTCTCTTTTAAATACACACTCATTCATAGAATTACACAAACTCATTTTAAGGAAAACCATAGTTGGTTTTCCTCAACTGAGTGATTCCAAAACTGCTTGGTCTACTTCATCTGAGATATAAAATACCTTAAAAATGCCTATGCAGTAAATCTACAATCCCAGCATATTCAACTGTTTTATATCATTATATGTGATTTTTTTTTCTGCTATATGACATAACAAGTGAATTCACTTCAGACTCTCAAGATGGCTCATTGGATCTTTTCCACCATACAGATCCCAGTGCCTAACTGGGGGCTAAATATTTGTTGTTTTCTTTCAGTCTAAACCTGTTCACCATAGCAACCACCTAATATCTATCCCAGCATTCTTTTTTCCTGGACAGAGCAATGTTTACGAAACTCTGCCCTCTTTAGCCTGGATTAAGCTCTTGTAATGGCTTTCTATCAAAACGCCTAAATACAACTGGTCAAAATACATCCATCAGAGCAAAGCAACAAATCTAACATTGCTGTAGTCCTTATGTATGATCACATGAACACACATCAACATGGTCTGAAACAGTGATTTCAACAGTCTCTCCGCTCTCGTTTCAGATGGCTGGTTTTATTCCAATAGGACTAATATGAAACAGTTCCCTCATACTACAAAATATAAAAATAACACCATAAATGTCCATTCGGGAAACATTATATTTTATCATTAATAAAATCTAACAAGCAAACATGTGACAATTTAACCCTTTTCTTTTGAGCTTACTATGTGATACTTAATGCTAGACAGAAAAAGCTTAAATAGACATTTGAAAGAGAATCATCATGTTGCCAATGAAGTGGCGTCAGACTTACATAGCGCTTTTCAGGACCTTCAAAAACGTTTCACATGAAATCAGTCATTCCTATTCACACACACATTCACATCTAATCACTTCTCATCTATCTGACCTAAAGCGTCTTCAGTTCTGTTTTTGGAAACATCATGGTGTTCCTGATGGGACACCCTGATGACCATAATCAAGGAATGGAGCAAGGCATTGTGGGACACACATGCAGCTCAGAGGGTTAGTGGTATTCAGTTATTTTAAATGTATTTTTGATATGTAGAAAATGAGACCAGTCACAGTACAACTTTCCTTCCACTAAAATATCTGGAACATTTTTACTTGTTAAGAGAGTGAATACATTCAAGTTCTTTATACACTGAGTCCCCAACTTGTGAACATTTTGGGGAAAGAAGTCGTGAAACTCTCCAGCTAACCCTTCAGTGTCGGCTCTGTGGCTCAGTGAGAGGCAGCAATATCAGTGGAGAGAAACTCCCTGATGCCCAACCAGCCTGCACCTGAAACCAGGAACCTCTCTACTGCTAGTTAGGTGAATTTGTGCAACACATTTAAGCTTAAGTACTGTTAATGAAACTACTTCCTGTTGACATAAACAGGTTCATCTGTTGGTGCTTTTTTAGTGGGTTCTACGCAGTTGAAAACTGCAGTTGTATCAGAAAACTGTCTCCCACAACAACTTACACATCAATATTGGTTTGTTCAGCTGCATTGTGTGGGAATTTGTTAAAGCTGGTATAGTTCAGCTCAGAATCGACTGGTTCAGAGGAGAGGTTGATAACCAAAGTCATTGATTGAACTATTAATCATTCACAATCAGTTTGAATGTAAATGTAGGATGCAAAGTGCCCTTGCTAATTATACATGATGTTCTTGAGATCACTAGCAACACAAATCAAATTATAAATAGAAATGGAAAGACTTGAAGAAGGACTGTAAACAAAGCCATCAAAATGTAAGAAACGTGTTTTAGTAACTACTCAAATCTGACAAACATGTTTGGACTCGTTGATCTGAGCTGCTGAACAGATCTGCCTGACCAACCAGATGATACTCTGTTTTCACTGGTAATGAGGCAAAGAGTAAAGAAAATGAAAACAAACAACACCTGTGCATTACATATTCTCGAAGCTCAGTCTCAATGAAAATCTCACCTTGGTGACGGCTACTTTTGCACCTTTGTTGATAAGCTGAACCACATTGTCGGCTTGTCCCTTGTGTGAAGCTATGAGGAGGCGCTCGGAAAGTGCGAGGACCTCAGCTGCATCCTGCTGGCTCATGAAGCAGGGCGAGTGATACGGCTGTCTTTGAACATAGAGTTCCAGATGCTGAGAAATGTTGAGAAGGTGAAGCTGCTTGGTAATCTAGTTAATACACAGGGATACAGCATGGCCTGGTGGGGGGCTGCCAGTGTCACTGAATTCCTGTTGCTAGAAGTCGCCCACTCGGCCAGGACAGCACGCCATCATACACCTACAGTCTGGGAAACACAGACAAAGAAAACAAATACACAAAAATCACTGTGTGCTCTGCTCACATCAGCTTCGACAGGAAAACAGAGGGGGCCGACACGTTTGCTATTCAGTTAGTAAAACCCATCTGCAGTCCTTCTGGGATCATGTGAGACAGACCAAAAAATCATAAAGAGCAACAAAAAGGAGGCCGATTTGGTCAGACCAGAACTAGAGCATCTCATACAGTGATAAAAACACCAAATCATATTGAAATGTAGACATTTTTAACAATAAAAAGAAGAGTTTGAAGATTTTCTAAAATCTCAAACTTGATATTTCAAGTATTTGAAGTTACCAAGTTTGAGAATTTAGAACATTTCTAAAGTCTGATTGGGTCTTTGAGATTTATACACAAGGGCAATGAGCCCCTACCAGGTTAACTCTTTTGGGATGAAGCTTCAAATCTCCGCCAGGATATATTTGCTTATTTTAATTCTAAAAAGTTCTTTAAATGTCCTGTGAATAAATATTTTTGCCAATTTCTCCATAAGAACTGGAACTTTCAGCATCTAGCAGTTATTTACAATTTACAGTCTATGAAAAGTGTTTCATTCAAGGATTTTTTATTGTCATACCACCTTGCTTGTTTGTAGTACGAAATTCAGACTCAGAAATGCAGGTGTGTGTATTTCACCCTGTTATGTTCCTAACCTATGTGTGTGTGTTTGTGTAACCTAACCCTAGTTTGTGTAAGCCTACATAATTTAAATTTGTGAATTTAAATTTATGTATGTCTACGTGACTTTTATTTAAACCAAAATTGGACAAACAGAAAGGAAGAACAGAACAGGGCATATCTAACAAAATTTAGAGTTGTAGAAGAAACATGAGAGGGGAAGAAAGAAAGAAAACAAAGACACGTGTTCATGGGGGGCAACAAGACAAAACGAAATGACACAAATACAAATTAGTAAAATGAAGGGAAAGTATAAAAGGAAGACAAACAGCATTTCATAGACATTACATACTGTTATTACATACTCTTTATGTGTGTATGGTTTCATTCTTACTGTATCAAACTGCTTATAAAGTCTTACCAACTATTTGATCTTAACATCCCATTAGTTGTTGACATTAGTAAAGTGCAGCCAAGTTGAAACCAACGCAACACTGCAGCTCCAGCAAAAAAAAAGACGAAGCGCATTCAGCCCAATAATTGTCAAGTTAATTTTAGAAGAATGGAGCAATAAAGAAGAAGAAAACAAAAATTTTTAACCATCATTTCTGAGAAGGGAAATTACAAATGCAATTAGGAAATATTGGTCATCTGTAGATCTGTAGCAATGGAAAACGAGAAACAGTGCACTGCCTTCTGATAACTATATTTTGGACCTCTGTCTTCCAGACACCTTACAAAGTCATGTACACAAGATTATAAGTCAGAAACAGGAGCAGAGGGACAATGTACATTTCCATACAATTCCCAGAGATTAGTCTGTAATGATAGTCCCCCAAATATCAGCATATACATTTTATTTCAGAAAGCCGGGAAGTGACTGGCATTCAGCAGCAGGACTGAACCACACTCTCATGGCCCTGCAGGGCGAAATCCAGACAAAATGGATTATCTTTAAGAAACTTTCTGATGAATGCAAAAAAATAAAGAATCCACTATGAATCCATTCTTGTAACGTTTATTTGCAATGTGATGTGATTTTATACATAATCCATCATGTTTGCTTTATGGATTATATCCCAAATGGATAGAGAGAAAAGGGATCTAATGATATGAATCTATAAAATCTAAAACATAGCAAATAATTGTGTCTGTCATGTCAGTTCACCTTGTATCTGTGTGGATTTGATGTTTGGATCAGATATATCAATATGAGTAGGCCTGTCACAATAACAAATTTTGCTGGACGATAAATTGTCCCAGAGCTTATTGCGATAAACGATGGTATTGTTTATTTGAGAACATTTTTAAGTAATATGATAGTAATAATGGCATAAAAATGCAAGAACACATCCTCAAAGATAAATAAACTTTAAATTCTAATGAACATTTAAACACTGGCACTAGAAGACATTTGGAATATCCAAAATAAATATAGAAAACAACAGAAACAACAATTAAAATGAATTATGAAGTCTCTGTAAACAAAACTGTCCTTCAAAAAAAGGGCTTGTTGAGGCTAATGCACCAGATTGAAGACTTAAAGGTGATATCATAATCTATGTGTTTCAGCTGGTCTTAACATGTTCTAACTCTTCTGTAGTTCACCTACAAACTCCAGTAAACACACCGAACAAAAAAGGACACAAATAAAGAGTCTTTAAATCTCAGTTTCTCTAAATTCATCTACAAACAACAGAGTCTGGTGAGATTTAAAACATCACCTTTTCCTAAATATTCAAAATAAACAAAACAAACTGAGAATCAAATGAAGCCTCTAATAGGACCCTGTTCTTTTGCTGTCAGAGGTCAATTGTTTGTACGAAATAAGTTTCTTTGCACCATGGTTACACTTGAATGACACCCTCATGCCAGCTAAAAACTGAATACAATTAAGTAAGGCAGCGAATTCTCTGGCTGACAGCATTCCACACAATTCTGCAGAGAATCCCTTCAGTCATACATGCCTCACAAAGCAGGCGCAGCAGGGTCAGAGAGGCTCCTTACTTTGCAGCTAGGCAACGGGCTTTTGTGCAAACTTTCTGGAAGTCTGATCTCAGTTCAAAATAAGAAAGCCCTCCCTGTTCACATGGCTCAGGGAGGAGGCCTTGGTGAATACTTATTAACCTGTTCTCCCAAGAGCAATAACGATCTTTGCAATTACAGAAAACAAATCTTTGGAAGAACCAAGTTATTTTATCACCCTTTGCTAAGAGGTCAACCTGGGGTCAACAGCTTGGCTCCTCAGGTTCATTGGAATGCACACAGCTCCTGAGTGATGTGTATCCCGAGTAGTTTTCTCATCACTCGTTGAACATGCCTTGCAGGTATCAGCTACTTCTGGAGATCTCAAATATGTCAGCCCCTGGGGTCGCAAAACTACAACCATCTTCAGTTTTGAGCTTAAATTGTTACTGTAGTGTGGTATTTTAAGTCTGCATTTAATTTACCGAGAATGTTGTTTTGGTCTCACGATCCTGAAAAAATCCATCTTGAAAGACATGCAGCATGCTGTTTATATATTGAGTTCAAATCAAAAGACAGGTAGGAGTTTGTAGAATGAAAAAAGTCCAGATGGTTTAACAGGTGTTGAGAAACCGTAAATGACGATGATTGGGTCAATCACACCTGGCAATGATTTCATTTGATGCTCAATTCACATCTAAAAGCAACGGCCTTCTGGAGTCTATTTGGATGCATAGCTGAAACTAGGAGTGGAGGCTTTGTGATGTGCTTCTTTCATAATTTCAGAATTATAATTTCCAGCCATTGTTTACGTTCAAATTTACCACCTTTTGCTAAATTTACGTCTTCTGGTGCAGAATGATGATGCATGTCAGTGATGTAAAAGTCGGCAGAAATGCGACGCCACTGTTGGATACATGTTCGATTCAGTACCACATACGGAAATAAAAGACCATAAAAAAAGATCAGAAATTCATTTTTAACGTTTTTCTGCACTGTTCAGACCCAGTTAGCAAATCAGCAGTATCAAAGATTAATTCTAAAGAAAAAAAAACCCTGTCGCTCTTGGGAAAGTCAAGATTGGCTTTTATTTTCTGAGGAGAACATGTTTCTATCGTTGTATTTTTAGTGAAAGAAAAAGGAAGGCAATGGGCCCATGCCACAACCCTCACTTCCCTCTAAAGAGGTGTGAATATTTCATTTCCATTTAAAACATCTTGCTTATTTACAAAACCTATTTTGGCTCATTTCCAATGGCAAACAGGATAAATCAACCAACAAAGCTTTAGTCTACATTTTGAAATAATTTCCATTACATTTTAGATTCACTTTTACTGCGATGCTTGTATTTAGCTCTCTTTTACAATGATCTTTGACAATGACGTGTTTTAAACCTAAACTGGCCAGTCGGAGTCCTATATCGCCCTCCCCTCATCCACACTGATATAATGAGGCTAATGCTCTGAACTCAGAGGGATCAGGTGTTCACTTATGATTCCTACAAACATGGAAGCTGCTCATCCTGTCTCTTCTCCAGCTGGGAGAGCGAAGTGTCAGCTGTGGAGCAGAGCATCCGACAAAGATGCCCTTCACCACCCATCCACTTGAGTGAACATTGTGCGTGGAGTTTACTGGTTATAGCTAAGCATAAATAGTTAAGCAGAACTGAGATGAGAGAGAGATGAAAGCCCCTTTTAATGCCAAAAAGTATTAAAAAGAAGCTTTATGTCCAGCTTTTACAGCAGAAAACAAGAAATAGACTTAGAATTACTGTAAAATGTTTATGTATGAAAGATCATTTTAAAAACAGAGTACGGCCATCCTTATATAACAGTCTGACCTCCTTATAAACCTAACAATCACCTCAAGTGTCTGGTTTCATAAATGTGTAACTGGGTCTTTGCCTGCCCACTATGATGCCATTATACACTTGGTAACTTCTGCCACTGTCAGCTCTGGTCTGTGTTAATCAGCTCCCCAGGGTCACACGCAGATGGACAGATGGACGTATCACTGCTGCTTCACTGCATTAAATTATTTCATTTCATACAGCCATGAAATGATATACACTAAGTGGTTAGGCGTTTGATTTAAACATTCAGGGACATAACGGAGTCATTTTTCTTCCTAAAAGCTTCTCATATGATCATTTGGGGCCACAAAATAATCTGTTGTGCCTTTTTCATATTATCTACTTGACAATAAACAAAAGATGAAAGACTTTTATTGAATTGGAAAACAATAGAGTCTTCTTAAAGTAAAGAAATATAAGATAAAACTACAATTTTAAAATGCTACACTAAAACATAAAATCATTCTACCTTCATCATCCATACCATCATATTGGTTTGCTCCAGTATGCGGCTAATGGCTTCCTGGCTGCTTTTTGTAAGCATCCTGGATTGTGGTTCATCTTGTTATCATCCAACATTAAATGCAGCAGAGCAGTGAAAACTCTAACATATGCATCATTAGGTTAACAAACACGGGAAATTATTTAAAAGTTTAAAAAATGATCATCCATGTGTAGCCTGAACCTTCATGCACTCTGCTGTTCCCAGATCATTTCTTCCATAAAACAGAATCCTCTTTCTCTGCCTTCTGGGTGGAAGTTTGTGTTTAACTTGCAGTTTATGACTAGAACACACAATCAGCACTGTATAACCTCATAACTATGCATCTCATTATCTGGTGTCCTGACTGAGCCCGTATTATCTGAATATTAATAATAAACCTCAGGCAAAATTCTGACTTGCAGAGAAGTTTTCCGTTAATCCCGCTGTACCTTATCCAGGTGCTTCATTATTCGGAGCCTGTAGTCTAGTTAATGTCCAGCACGGCCGTGATTGAGGGGTTTTGTGATTCTGCATAATAACTCATCTGCCTCATAACATTATCTTGTGAGGTAACTCCCCGGAGGTCAGAATTCTGAGAACGTAATGTGAGCAGAGAGCGGATCTAAACTTCAGCTACTTCAAGTCTCTTTCTTCACCCCGACAGGCTGCAGTTTGTTTCACTTTTCCCTGAACTGAAGCAGGCGAAGGGAAAGCAGCGAGCTGAGGCTCCGTGAGAGGGAAAAGCAGCTAACCAGCCACAGCTACACTCTACTATCTACATGGTCACTAAAGCTGCGGGCTTCACAAGTTTACGAGGCGATACAACAGAAACAAAACCCGAAAAGCATATTAGAAAATGTTACGTTCAATCTCGCGGAAACACTTCGCTTCTACTTTAGACCCACTAGCGTCGCAAATGTAATTTTTAACAAAGGTGAATCACGGAGCTCCTGTTCAGTCCAGCACCGCGAAAACACGCAAAACACGAGTTAATCAGCAAACTCACCTCAGAACGAACAGACAGTGTCGAGGTTCGAGCCGAGCTCCAGAATAAACTCTTCCAGCTGCCTACACGAGGAGGCGACCCGCTGTCTGGAGGAAAGGAGGAAAAACCCACTCAGGTCCGTCCGCGCTTCTCCCGCCGCCCCCTCAGTGTCTGTCCCAGTCCCATGTCAACAGCCGCGGCTGCTCGGAACGAGGAAACACTTCCTCCTTTCTACCAGGCAGATTCATTTTCAAACAGTTTTTCAATAAATACATAAATAGATATAACACGTTTTAATGTTTCTCATTCTTTTCATCTCTCCAGATAGTAAACATCTCATTGGCAAAAGGCTACAGACAAGCTTTTAATTATAAAATGTTAATAAGCGTTTCAGCACGCCCAGGTGAAAAATAAATATACTAAGTATATTCAATTTTAACATACTTAAGCATACTTGAAGTCAGACTAATCATGAGTATACTTCAAGTTCACTTAGGATTAGTTAACTTAAAGTGTGACATTTTGGAACATCTAATTTTGTGCTTAGTGTATTTTAATAGTATTTAAATAGTTTTAAAGTGTACTAAGTGTACTTTCAAGTACTTTTTTGGAACAACATAAATTACACTTAGTGTGCTTTAAGTACATTGCATTTTTTATATATTTAAAATGTATTTTTAAGCATATTGGCATTACACATTGCCAATATGCTTAAAATTGGCATATTTTAAGCATATGCCAATTTGCTTGGCATATGCAAATTACATATGCAATGCAATTTTTTTTATATATTTAAAATGTATTTTTAAGCATATTGGCATTACACATTTTATATATTAATAGTGTGATTACAGTATGATACAATTATACTATTTTTCTATTATAATTGTTAATGAAGTACACTTTTTAGTTACTTAATGTCTTTTATTATTCTGCTTTGCCACTTTGTACATTACATGCTTCATACACACTACAGCACTGCAAACACATCAGACTACCACAACACAGAAGGATCAATAACAAAACACTTTCCAGGTGAAACTAATTACATTGTGCTTTCAATATATTACCATTTTGGTAACACTTTATTTGATGGGGTGTGCATAAGACTGACATGACACTGTCATAAACATAACACCTGTCATCCAACTTTTAAAGCAACTTCTCATTGAAAGTGTCATTATTAATGACACTTTATGATACCTGTTAGTATGTTCCTAACAGGTGTCATGTTTATGACAGTGTCATGTCAGTCTTATGCACACCCCGTCAAATAAAGTCTTACCCACATTTTTCAACAGTACATTATACTATCACAGAATTGTACAAATTGTCAATACATTCAAAGTTTACAGACAACATGCTTATGAAAATTAGCACAATAAAACAATAGGTACACTAGAGGAAATGTGAAAAATATTTCACCAAGTACAGAGTATTGTTTTAATTAAATGTCACAGTATTCCAGTTTCACTCCAGACAAACTGACATTTCTCCTTCCTAAGAACAGCTAGGACGTCACCAGCTTGAATTTACCAAAATTACTAACTATTATCAAGGCCCTCTCTACTTTTAATTCATTTTTATACGAGTAATGTTATCGTATAAATATTTATACGATAATATTAAATATTATATTATCGCATAAATATTACAAGCAGAGGCTCCTAATATTTATACGAGCCTCTGCCTCTCCTTGGCAGAGTATCTCGAGATCTTGTTCACGAATGAGGGAAGAAGGGAGCGGGAGATCGACAGGCGGATTGGCGCAGCGTCTGCTGTGAAGCGGGCGCTGTACCGGTCTGTCGTGATGAAGAGAGAGCTGAGTCAAGCTCTTGATTTACCGGTCGATCTACGTTGAAACCCTCATCTATGGTCATGAGCTTTGGGTCATGATCGAAAGAAGGAGATCGCGGATACAAGCGGCCGAAATTGGTTTTCTCCGTAGGGTGGCTGGGCTCTCCCTTAGAGATAGGGTGAGAAGCTCAGTCATCCGGGAGGGACTCAGAGTAGAGCCGCTGCTCCTTCACATCGAGAGGAGCCAGTTGAGGTGGCATCTGGTCAGAATGCCTCCTGGACGCCTCCCTGTTGAGGTGTTCCGGACACGTCCCACCTGGAGGAGACCCCTGGGAAGACCCAGGACACGCTGGAGGGACTATGTCTCTTCGCTGGCCTGAGAACGCCTTGGGATTCCCCCGGAAGAGCTGGAACAAGTGGCTGGGAAGAGGGAGGTCTAGGCCTCCCTTCTGAAGCTGCTACCCCCGCGACCCGACCCCGGATATAGCGGAAGAAAATGAATGGATGGATGGATGGATGGATGGATGGATGGATGGATGGATGGATGGATGGATGAGTAAAAATGGACGAATTTGAATTGAACTGAATCTGATTCTTCTCTGGCTTTTCGTCTTTTTATGGCGCTTTTCAAAAGATCTGAAAGTGTACAATACCGCCACTATCTGGTCTGGAGTGTGAACTGGAGCTAATGCAGTTCAATAATAGATCTTACATCATACATCTGAAAATGGATTGGTAAAGAGAGCTTCCGTGTTTTTGTTAAAAAACTGAAAACAACAGATCATATTCGGAGAGACATGAAGATACCTGCAACATTTAGTGTTAAGAACAAGTACTGTTTTTGTTGTAGAACCTCTGTTACTAAAGTGTTAATGTTTGATATTTTGAGGCATGACAACATTACAAAAAGTTCCACCATAAGGATTGTTATTTTTTTATTCTTTGCCATTTTAACAAAAATAGTAAAAGATTATTGAGGCACCTAAAAAGGCATACTTTATTAGCCTAAAGTATACACTCAAATGTAATTTCAAACATACTGAAATTAATCATTTAAAGTAAGCGTTAAGTGAATTTAAAAAAAATCTATTTTGAACATATATTTTAAAATATACACAAAATATCTTTGACAGATATTTTAAAGATATTTAGAATATCTTTTAAATATACACTTGAGCAAGTGTATATTTTCACTTGGGCAAATACATATTTTGTTCATTTAAAGTATACTTTTATTTAATATGTTTTTTTAAGTGTATTTTGGTACAATTATATTTAAGTGTGTTTAAAGTAATAATGTCAAAATTGGTACAAGCATACTTTTAGTATACTTTGTATATATTTAAAGGCAGTACACTTAATACTTAGTATACTTAAAATGTACTTACACAAATGTAAGTATATTTGAAATATACTAAAGTAAATATTTTTTTCACTAGGGTGAGATATAATAACACCAGCTTTATTTTATCAGTGACTAGAAAGATGAGTCTCAAAGTTTAAAATCTTTTTCAATATGATAATATTAATGCACATCAAGATAAAAATATCAGAATAAAACAAAATAAGAAGAGACATCATCTCCAGAGCATTTAAACTGCTAATTTGTTGTTGTGTAATACTGCTTGATAATAAATATTCTAATGGTGAAAATCTGTGTATTTATGGATTTAATTCAGTTCTGCTATTTCTCTCATAACTACATTGTTTCTGCAGATGTGGCATCATTCAAGGGGAAACAAACGGTACATTTATTGCAGCCGTGGCCCCCGGCCACTCACACTGAGCTGAGGCTTTGTAGGAGGGTTCGTCCTGTAAAAGGGACGTTTTCATTCTATTGTCATACATGCTGAGCAGGAGGGGCTGCTTACAGCTAACTAAAGGCATCATGTAGAGCCCACTGTCTCTACATGCTGGTTTAGGAGGAGTGAATGCTGCACACCAATGATTCGATGCAATCTGCTGGGTTTACAAATATGGAAAGCATTTTACCCAATTTGAATAATGAACTGAACTTGACTGCATTGCTTGATAAGTAGGATCAGTTTGATATATATGAATAATTGGATTGAACTTTCTTTTCTCTTTTGTTTGTTCATTTCTTTGTTTGTCTCCTTTTTTTCTTTTCCTTCTTTCTTCCTTTTGAATGACATTCCTGTAGCCATGAAAGACACTGGCACTTTGCGACAGCCTACCCACTGGCTTTAGAGCAAACTGGCTGGTGTAGGCTTTCAACCTGAACATCCACAAATTGCCACAAGCAACTTGCCAGCTGATGTTTCCACCCTCAGTTAAATCATAGTAACGTTGCTGAGGTGAAATGTGCCTTTCTTTCTCAGCCTGCCTTTGATGTTCAACGGTGGGTTTCTAAACAAAAGCAGAAAGAAAATATTTCTGCCTTTGAATGCTCAGATTCCAGAACAGAAATCTGACTCTATATTACAGCATACCCCTTTTCTGGAGGTAAGCCTGAGGTAATGTTCTGCTAGTTTTTTGTGTGTTTTTTTTTTTTGCCATTGAGTGTAAGCAATGTGAACCTCTTTTGAACTGAGCTCTGATGATGACAGGAGTCAGGTCCTGCACATTTTTGATCTTGACTGGTGCTGCATTGTACTTAATAATACCCAGTCACTCGTCTTTCTATACCTTTCTATTTCACTCACTACAGAAAGTTATTTAAATATGTGAAGACGTAGTGTCTTTTTTTCATAATTTGATGTGACACATTTGATGGAAGTACCACAGCATAGCCAGCAGATGTCAGTAGAGTCCTGGCATTATGGTGAAAATTGAGATTTAAAACTTTATCAGTCTTTTTGAAGTTGGTCAAACTGGCAGATGTTGCTGAGTAGCTGTAGAATCTGTTGAACTTGCAGCTCAGATGATGATGAAGTTGGCAGTGAGGGGAAAGCAATTCTCAGTTTCAGAGCTGAGAAGGGAAGAATAATGGCTAAAAACAAATGACTAGAAAACCTGAATCAAAATGTATAACATGATAACACAGATATCCTTACAAAACAATATCCTCATGAGAATTGTAGATAAACACCAGTGCTACCACCTAAACCACTGATAGAAAATTTTGAATGAAACATAAATTGCACTTGACAAAACTGTTTTGTATAACCTGAATTCAATTGAAACAGAATATAATAATCAGTAACAAAAGTACCAAATAAATAAATATCTAACTGAAACCAGTCTGCTAGTGGGGCTCCACATTGCTTTGTTGGACTGTATGCACACATAAACTTCAGGTTTCAGAGCATTCAGACTGAGAATCAAGTACAAAATCAAAGCTATGAAGCCTCAGGAGAAATCAGAGACTAGAGCAGCAGGAGATCCTGATTTCCTCACGCTGTTCTAAGCACACTTCTTACTTTTCTGTCAGCTCACATCCTCTTCTCCCATAAACCCCTACTGATAACACAGGGAACTCTGGATTTAGTCTATAATTAACATTGTACTCTCTAAAATGAGCTCAGCCTTCTCCTTTATGTGCCCCATCAGCTGTCCAATCATCAAAATGTTTTATATAAAATGTCAAAAGGTCTTTTACTATCAGCTGGTTATGAAAAAGTCTTACAAAAACAGGCCTGCCTCTGTTATTCTTAACCTGAAGGTTGTTGTGTTTTCACATACTGAGGTAAATTCACTTGTACAGATTCATGTATCTTTACGTGTGGAGTTAAAGCTGTATCAATATTCACAACTACACAGAAGGACTGACGTGCACAGAAGAAGATTCATGATTTTATTTTTGATGCAAACATAAATATATATTGAATTACAAGCTGCTTCTGGCCTGTGGGCTTCGCTGAATGTATGTGTGAATTTTGAGACTCCCCTAACATGGCTCCATCCACAAATGTATTTTTTTTAAACAAGGAATGATCAGACAGCAACCAATTGTATAACTTCCTTGTTTCAGTCAATCATATGAATGGACCAAACATTGGGGTAATTGATGGATAAGTCAATCACATTAACCCATTCCAACAGCACTGTAACCATGTTGAAGTACAATTTAGACCTCAGATTGATTTCTGGCAGCGACAGAAGAGCGGTAAGTCAAATATTTATCTTAACATATTTAACTACTCGTCCTCTTGTTATGATTATTAATGTTAATCAATTTAACATTAATAATGGGGGCGACTGGCTCTGTCAGCAGCAGTGCAGTTGCTGTGCCACATTGTGATGCAGATGCAGAGAATGCTCTCCACCGCACAGCGATAGAAACTCCTCAGGACTGAACACTCAAGTCCAGCTTTCCACAGCTTCCTGAGGAAGTAGAGACACTGGTGGGCCTTCCTGACCAGTGGGGAGGTGTTACCATTCCAGGTGAGGTCACTGGATATATGCACACCCTGGTACCTGTAGCTGGAGATCACCTTGACAGCTCTAGACCCGATGGCATGGGGTGGCATTAGGGGACATCGCTCAACCACAGAGCCAGTCGCATTCATATCTCGATTTGACACAGTAGAAAGTCCCACACTTCCCATATTTGTGCCTGTCGTCCTGTTTTTAGCCGGTTTAATCCTTTGCCAACATGTCATAACTTGTTGCAACATGAGTCTTGAGATGCTCGCGCCGGTTTTAACACTTGTGTGGCAGTGATGTGACGGAGCCCTGCTGCTGCTGTGCAGCAAAATAATTTAAAAAAAAGAATCATGGCAGCAAACCAGCAAAGGCAAAGAATTTGTACATTTTTTCCCCCAAACTAACCGAGTGAATTGAAAAATGCTGTTGGATGCAGGCAATGTTAAGTACCCAATGGCAATATAGCACATTAAGCTTGTTAATAAGAATAGGTTATTGATTTTGTTGTTATCTATGTTCAAAAGTGGGTAGTACTGGTTACATTCACTTGAATCACTTTCTGGGAAAAAGGGTATCTATATGAGTAGTTGTTTATTTTGCATTAATAAACAAGGTTTTGTTTTTTTTTTACTTGAAAGGTTACATAAAGGTTTGTTTATGTATTTCTATTGAAGTAAAAACTTGTTTTTTCTCCTCTCCCCCAAAATAAGACAATGTCCTGCTAAATCCCTCTGGAGCCAGGGCTGTAAGCACGGAGTAGCTCTCTCATCTCTAGGTGTCATCCAGAGCAACAGCAGCATGTGAGCTACAAGTAGGTCTTCCCCCAGCACCCGGAGATGAGGGACAGCTTTCCAAACTGAAGAAAACATTTTCCTTTTTTCTTTTGGAGCTTTATTTAAAATGCACACACTCAGCAGTACACACACCAGTAGATCAGGTTGAATAGGATGTAAGCGCCTGGGAAGATCATGCGGGAGTAAGTGTCAATGGTGTGGGTGTTCTGGATTATGCGGAAGCTGCGAATGCCCTTCTTCTTAGTCTCTGTGGACTCATTGTCCAATGTGAGATGGACCACCATCTGCTCCTGTTTGTCGGACGGATCCTCAGCTGCCATAGAGGCTCTGGTGTACCCTGCCAGACTGTTTGCATCAGCCTCACTGTACATTCCGTCCAGCATCATGGTCTTGGTGTGAGGCATGCCACAGGTGCAGGGCAACGTTTGGGACTGGGTGAAAGAAAGAAAGGAAGGAAGTCATGAGTGAGTCTAGGGATTTTTTGGAACTGGTTGTTACTGATTTTGAAATCATATCATACCTGTTCCTTTAGTTTTTCTCTTAGCTTCCGGTCTTTACCATCCCTCACTGTGGTCAGATAGTTGACCGCTGCATATTCAAGCACAGAGAGGAATACAAAGACAAAACTGACCCAGAGGTAAATGTCGACAGCTTTGATGTAAGAGACCCTTGGCATGGAGGCGTTGACTCCAGTAATAATGGTAGACATAGTGAGCACTGTAGTTATACCTGAAGCACAGAAAATAGAACAACTCTGTTTGTATCGAGGTCAATGAGGGCTGCAGGGAAAACACAAGAGGCATCAAAGGATTTCATAGATTATTTAGTAACTCCCAGTCATGAGAAAAAGGAAATGCCCCTGGTAGTCACTGAACTCATGAAAAAAGAAAAGTACAACCCATGATTTAAAACTACAGTATGTAACTTTTACAAAAATATATTGTTTACATATTTGTTAAAAGTGTCGCCATGTCCTGACAGTATAATATGAGACAGATAATCTGTGAAAAGATCGATCTCCTCCACCTCCATCCTAATACGACAGATGTTTTCATGATGTAGACTACAGACAGTCAGACCTGTAACTGAGCCGCCTGCAGCAACAAAACGTGATCCCAGCCAGGTATGCACAGGTGGTGCTTCTGAGCTACAGCTAGACTTCAACTCTTTAAATGAGCTGTGAATGGAATATCAGCAAGCAACTGACACAGCAAGGAAGAAAGAAAGAAAGAAAGATATGAAGAAAGACAAGAAGAAAGGAGGAAGGAAAAAAGATAGGACGAGAGAAAAAAGAGAATAAATGAGAGAATGAAGCAAAGAAAGAAATAAGCAATGTTGCTGAACTCAGAATCTCTGTCACAAAATGAAGACCAGAGTCCCATCAAAATTTTATCCTGATATTCCAAACAGATTTTTTAAACTGCTGTTTAGTGAACTGCTCACAAGAACTGAACACGACCCAGATGTTCATTTTCTGTCCAATCTTAATTTGTTCTATGTCTCAGAACCCATACGATGTCCTGTTGAGATGAACGTATTTCGATTTGAACCAGCACAAAGGTTTTTGTTACCTAAAGAGACCCTGGCAGGAACAGCCCTGCGGTCGATCCAGAAGGACACCCAGGACAGCATGACCATCAGAGTGGCAGGAAAGTACGTCTGCAGCAGGAAGAAGAAGATGTGCCGCCGTAGGGTGAAGTTGATGTACAGCCGGTTGTACCAGCCTGAAAAACAGGAAACGATGCAACCCAGTTGTTTGGTGAATGTTCTGATGAACAACCCCAGACCATGTTGCTGCCACCACCATGTCTCACTGTGGCTTTGCTGTTCTTTTGGTGATGCTCAGTACTTTCCGGGCCACAAATATCTTTTAAAATTGGAAACCAAAAGTTCCAGTTTGGTTCTTTCAGATCATAACAAACTCTCCCACTCCAGCAATAGTTGATTTATACTAGTTCCTTATCATCTACTCTGCATGCATTTTTGCAAAAGTAAATATATTAATAATATTTCCTTGTGTATTGTTAATATACACACTTATTATTACATAATCTAATTTATGTCAAATTAGATATGACATAAAGCCCAATTACAGTACAAAAATTCAAAAACACAATCGCACTGAACCCTACTAATATTTTGTACATCATAAATGCTTTTACAATTTACACCAGACAGATTTACTAGGTAATTATACACATGCAAATACCTGTGCTGCTGTAGAAAGCCAGTCTGGAGGTGGTGTGAAACTTCTGGATGAGAAACTGAGATAAAGAGATCCTGTCATCTGTGCTCAGGGACTCATCCCCACTTTTCCAGTAAAGCATCAGGTCTTCATCAGTGTAAGCGTCTGAGGAACAGAAAGCACAACCAGAGCAAGGAGGCACTTTGGATCAGATGCTTTTAGCGGTTTACATATTTATTGAAGGTTTTCATTACAAACATACAAACATACCAGAGTTACCAATGAGAGAAAAAAAAAATAATAATAATAATAATAATACCAGATCAACCAGTATAACTAAAAACCATCTATTCATTATTTTGTAAAGTGTTGTAGATAGTTCAGTTCTTAATTCAGAAAATAATTATGACTAACTATAAATTTTGGGGTTTGTTTTTTTTTCAATGTTTGGTGGGGAGATACAATTATGATAGCTAAATGATAGCTTCACAATTTAACTGATGATGTTACATGATTGTATAATAATAATATTTTCATGGCTGTGAAGGAAAGCAGTGCGTTGAAAGGTGAACTATGGTTCTGGGAATATTTACAGAGAAACTGTTAAATCTGGAATTTGTAACTGGCACCTAGAAAAATCCCATTTTAAGGATGGGCCAATCGGTAGATAACGATGTTAATGCTGATATATCGTGCATCTGTACCATGTTAGGTTACTTGGTAAGGCAACAGAAATACTGCAAAACCTCTCAGTTCTGTCAACAAACCAATTAATTTGAAATGAGTACTGAGATGCAAAACAAATTTTTCAGAAAACAATTATCAAGTGGCTGCATATCTTGGCAAACCGTAGACGAGAGGATTTCAAAAACATTTCCTAATACCAAACGCTTCCGTAATAAAAATACACCTGAATTCTCCTGATGTACAGCAGGAAATAAACTCTGCTGTAACATTTTCACAGAGAGTTGAAAATGTTACAGCATACTCCTTTGAATATGCAGGTTCAAAGGAGTCTTGAACCTGCATATTCAAGACTCCTTTTAATTAGACTTACTGTACAAGAAATATCACTATTCAATAAGAGGAGAGAGGAAAAATTCACACTGAATAAAATTGTACAGTAATATTATCACATTCCTGTGAGATTGCACAGAAGAAGCTGGTTTAATTAAAGCTGGGGTAGGTGACTTTTAAAGCAAATACTTATTTGTTAAAATTATCATTATGACAGTATAACATGAGACAAAAAAATCAAGCTTCACTGGTTTAATTGAGCTTTAATCGAGCTGTTCCTGTCTCTTTCTTTGTCAGTGCCTTTGAAAGCTCCATTTCCTATCAAATGTTCCAAGGGGCTCATGCTGAATCCGCAACATGTGTGCTAGTGTACTGAACTAAATTGCAGGTATGATTTAAAGAAATCCTCATAGGTTTCAGTGGAAATTTAATACAGAAGCACTTTATGTTTAAGTTTAAATAGTAGCATAAATGTGAGGAGGTAGGGAAGAAACTTTAGAAGAGGAACACAGGCTTTCGATGTGAAATGCCTTTACAGTGAAGGTGAAACAATCAGATATACATTATTAGCAACAGAAAAGGATGTCAGCAAAGTGACTGAAAAAGCACTGGATCTTTAAGGAGTTCTACAGAAATGGAATTACAATCTGCTATCTTCAAACTGCTGTTTCCACTAAGTGAGGTTGGTTCATAAGCTTTTGCCAGAATGTCTTTAGCCACTTGTAATAAGAAGCACAGTGAGACACAAGGCTGTAAACTCAGTGTTTGTGAAACTCACAGCTCTCCAGCTCCAGAGTGCATGTTTGTGAATCCAGAGGGAAACGACTGAAATCCATATTGCAAGCAGCAGTAACTGTTACCCTGAGGGATAAAGAAAGGACAGTGTAAAGCCCAGCAGCGTGGGAGCCTGCCAGCTTGGATTTAGTTGGGTTCCTCACCTCAGGCTGTACAGAACATGGCCATCTGGAAAGACCCTCAGCATGATGTTGTCGGTGGTGGTGTCATGGATGAAGGACCTCTTAGAATGGACGAAGAACACATCAGGGACCCAGATTTTTTTCACTAGGCGCCCATCAAATGTCATGCTCTTATTCGTGGCACTTGGAAAAGCCAACCTCTCGTCCTTCCAGTAGTGCCTTAGATACAGAGTCATGGTGAAGTCCTAAGGGAGGGGGATTGAGGGTGGGCAGCATAAACAGATTCAGGATTAAGTGTCAGTAGAGGGACTACTTGCTTGCTTTCTCTAGTTTATTAAATTCCTCCAGGATTACAGCAATCTGACCCATGCCAGCTGGATTATTTGGTTATGTCGGGACCAAATGCACAAGCTCTACAAACGTGTGAAACATATGTTCACTAAATCATCTAACTGGCCATGGTTTCTATTGATCCAAGCTGATTGGAGGGCTGTCGCTTCACGTTACCCTGCTACTTTACATCTGAAGGACGCTCTGCTGCAACGCTGCAGCCCTGTGTGACGGATCACTCTTTACCCGGTTCTCCTCACGCCATTACATAAGACCAGATCACTTAGAAATAATAGCTATGACAACACATTGTACTGTTGGCATACACCAGAAGAGAACCTTTGCTGTTGCATAACTGGACATTTCTCAATTAAAAATAACAGCAAAGAAATGTTTTTTATTGTCCTTCAATGAGGTCATTCAGCTGTTTCAGCACCGAAGTGGCAGAAACACAAAACCTAACAGACACATAATGATAGAAATATTTCTAAAAAGTAAGAAAATAAAATAGACTGTAACTAGGTAGACAATTTTTGACATAACTGTACATGTTTGGTTCTGAAGGATTACATCAAATGTGAATATTTAAAGTATTTAATGATTCTTATATTATGTATTATAATTATTACTTACTGGAATATCATTTATTGCTTATGATTTGTCCAATTATGCCCCCACTCTGCTGCTTTCACAAATATAATTGGTGTAGTGCTCTGCTTTTATTGACTTTAAGAAGAGAAACAATAATTGTAATTATTCCAAAATATTTAAAATCTAAATCAGAATATACTTTTTAAATTTAAAGCAGCTTGTGAAGTAAACTCTCTGTGAAAATGTTAGAATGATTTCTTTGTCATAGGAAGACAAGCAAGACTGTTTTTATCTCCTAAAAATTTCTCAATTTACTCTCACTGTTTATTTGAAATTATATGTTTGGCAGAGAAAAAAAAGTTTGTGGAAACAACCAACACATAAGACGGATATTATTTTTAATTCAATGTTCAATACCTGAATTAATTGACTTACAAAAAGTACATAGTTATTTGCTGTATGTGAGTCTTAAATATCTGCATAATACAGTCATATTCCATAAATTTGAATACAGTTAAAAAGTTTGTTTATTTCACTAACTGAGTTCACCAAGTGAAACTCAAAAGATAGTCAGAAGGTTCTTTTGAAGGTACCATTTTCTGCTGAAAAGAGAGCAACAACATGACCTGAAAATCACATTTCACTAAACTAGCTCTAGTTGCTGAACTACAATTCTTTATTCAACAGTAATGAAAATGTTTGTGTAAGATGTTTGGTCAGTTTCAGATCATTTTGAATGATGTGAATACAAATTAATAAGAAGGAGGAGAAATTGGACAAAGCAGCATAAGGTCATAAAAAACAGCAAATGATTATGACTCAGAACTCTGCATACTTCAACATTCTGATTTAATGTCATTACCAGCAGCTATTTTAACTATTAATATAATTATATTCCTCTACAGAATCATTCATGTTCTTCCTTCTGTTCCAAAACAACTAAATCCACAACCTTGGGATCCAAATTAAACATAATCCTCATGCGCCCTTGCAAACATGAGATTATACAACATCATTTTCCGTCCAATTTATAAACAGAGCAGAAGGCTGATTTAATTACATCAGTCAAACCTGTTTTAATTTATTCTGATGATCAACAAGAGAAGTGTGTTCTGAAAAGAGCTTGAATTTTACTTGAATTATCATAACTTTACTCAGTAGAGGATTGCTCTGTCACTGTCAGCTCCACAGTTCAATTGAACTAAACTAGAAATTATTCTGAGCTGCATGTAGTTGCTTGTCAGAATGAATAAAGTATGTTTGAGTTGAATTGAATAGAATTTTGTGCTGGAGTTAAAATTCTGGCAGTGTGACAAATTTGTTTGGCAGTCAAGCATTTGTTTACATGCTGTTAGAGAAATATTCCTGCGTCGACTCATTAGCTGCAGCAACTGAACAGCATCCTGTCCCTGTGCTGCAGCAGAGGTCATTTGTTTCAAACTTCCAATCTTTCTAATCTGATAACATCATTATGTTGAATCTGGCTTGTTTTTCTTATTTGTAATTATCTGCTGCAGGTGAGATTTTTACCTGCCCTTGACTGACCCGATAGTGTGAAACTGGTTGCACTGCGTGTCATTCAAACATTCAAACAGCATACCATGTCAACTTCCGATATGCTGTCCAAACTCTCCACCTGAACATCCACTCCAACTGGGACAGCCGGACCTGCAGATCAATACCAGAAAGCTCATTATCAGCATTGCTTTTTCAGTTTTAAAGTTGCACCACGACGTTTCTACATAGCGCAGATATAAACCAGTGTACACTTTCCGTTTTCTCCCTTTGCTTTGAACTCTTTGAACTCACCACACATAGAACTGATGCTAGGGGTGAGCGATATTGACAAAAAGTGACATCACAATATATATTTTTTGAAAACCTTGAGAACGATATCACAGACGATATTCCACATTTTCCGCTTTTTTAAAATTATTGTTGGATTTGGCCAAACAAATATGTAGCTTCAAAACAGCTCCACTGAAGTAATATCTGTCAGTGTTTAGATTTTTAGCTCTCATGTTCCAGCAACTGCAACTGAACCCTAACGCTCCGCCCTCCCCTGCTGCAGAGGCCAAACAACAGAAACGTCTGTACATTTTTTTCTTATCGCAGGTAGCAGCTGATTCTGTGAAAGTCAGACCAGTCCAGACTGTGGACCAGCTGATCAGCTTCTTCTTTGTTGTAATGGTGTAGAAAACATTAGCATGTAGCACAACTGGTACTACTGTAGACAAGACAATATGGCACACCCCTAACCTCACATTTGTTTTGGGCTGTTTTAATCAGCTGAGTCTTCCCACCATGAACTGTGTTCACTTAATAATGTAATATAGCACTTTTTAACATGCTTAAAAGCCCAATACACCCTAGTGAAAAATAAATATATTACGTTTATTAAATCTTAGCATACTTGAAGCCAGACTAATCATCAGTATACTTCAAGTTTAAGAATTATTTAACTGAAAGAATGCTATTTTGGAATAACTAATTTTGTGCTTAATATATTAGAATTCTAATTATCCATCCATCCATGCATTTTCTAACACCCTTGTCCCTAGTGAGGTTAGGAGGGCTGCTGGTGCCTCTCTCCAGTGAACGTTTCGGGCGAGAGGCACGGTCACCACTGGACGGGTCACCAGTCTGTCGCAGGGCAACACAGAGACAGACAGGACAAACAACCATGCACACACACTCACACCTAGGGAGAATTTAGAGAGACCAATTAACTGTGTGAGGAAGCCTGGTCTAGTTAATCCGGAGAGAACCCACGCATGCACAAGGAGAACATGCAAACTCCATGCAGAAAGACCCGGGCCGGGAATCGAACCAGGACCTTCTTGCCACTGTGCAGCCCTAATTGTAATTAAATTGTAATTAAATTGTAGAAAAATTTTAGAAAAAATTGAAGTATAAGTGTACATAAGTTACATTGCTAAAGTGCAACAACTAAAAGTATACTAGTTAGAACATAAAAAAAAACTTCATACCTAAAATGTACAATCTCCATGCTTGATTAATATATCTTAAATGTGCCATTTTTGTGAAAGAATTACACAAAATGTATTTAGTATGTCTTTTAAATATAGAAGCATTATATATTTTATATTAGTACTGTGATCTCAGTATGCTCCAATTAAACCTTTAGTTTACTATAATTGCTGATGAAGTACACTTTTTAGTTATTTGTCAATGTCTTTTATTATTCTGCTTTGCCACTTTGTTCTTTACATGCACCATACACACTACAGCACTGCAAACACATCAGGCTGTCGGTTTACAGAAGGATGAAGTACAACACACTGACCGGCTGAAAAAAAATGACATTGTGTATTCAATATATTCACATTTTTCAAGAGTACATTGCCAATATACTATCACAGAATTGTACTTTAATAAGTATATCTACAGTACTTGATAACCGACTAAAAATGTATTTCAGAAAATTATAGCATATTTAAAATGCACTTACATATATTCTTTTTCCACAGGGGCTAATGTGATGTATTAGATGTTGAATTAAAATGTGCTGGACTGACATAGACTGAGATCAGGTTCAGACTGAATTCAGCTCATTATTAAGTATACAAGCTAAATAACATTTAGTTCAAGTCAGCTTAATTCATTCTAATAAACACAGTTTCATTCTGATCATTTTGGTTCTGGAACAAGCATTGGATCAGTTGGACAAAACATGAGTAAATTGGTCTGAATGGAAGTGAATCTTTTGTTTTATGCCAGCTGACCTGAAATGTCTCTGATCTGAGTTGGAGTCAAACTCTATAAATATCTGAACTGATTCAAATAAATTGGCTGTCTAACAGCCAAGAGATTTTTTTAATCAGCCAGAGTATCTGATAAAAATAAATACGACGGTTTTATTCTACTCATGATGTCATCTGCTTTCTTGTCATGAAGCGCTCCCTCATAAAACAACAGGACAGAATACTCTGTTAAGCCATGACTAACAATACACATCATTTCACACAATGTGTTTGGTTAAATCGTTGACAGGATTCTGCAGTTTACTGATGTGTGTTGCTCAATTGACTGAGTGGATTAGAAATAAGGACAATTTGGGATTTAAAGGGATCTGGAAAAGTATCCCACTATCCTGATCATTAGTAGAAAAAAACAAACAGACAGAACCTTCTGTCATTTGTTCAGTGCAGTGACATTGGCTGCTGTGGTCTAGTTAATCTGTGGAGCCGTACGGGTGCCAGCCTTACATAACCCAAGGCCCAGCAAATCTGCTACCTGGAAGATGGGATATTAACTCCTGCCCAGTTCCAGCTGTCGGTCTTGTCCTCCTTTCTCTTACTCACACCATATGCCCCACAACACGTGCCGAACACATTAAATCCTGAGCTTCAGCTGATGTGACATAACATCAGACACCTGCTGAAAAAGCAGAAATGAGAAGCAGAGGTCTGTTTCTGCTGGTGCCTCAGCTCAGCCTGCAGCTGCACACGGCCACAGCTAGACTCAGAAAGCTTTTCAGAGCAGTGTGTGTTCCCCTGGTTACAGGGTGCATGAGCGTTTGAGCCAAAGCTGTTTTGCTGTTTTGAAGCATGTTTTTTTTTTTTTTTTTTTGCATCAGCAAATTTTCCCAGTATTCACTAATTCTTAGATGACACCTCTTAGTGTGTCAGAGCAAAGCTCCACTCCACAGCTCCTGATGACTCTTTATGGCTCTCAGCAGCACTTCAGTGTAATGCTAAAGTGCATCCACTGGCATTTCCTCATGGCCAGAAAGCCACACCCCCAACCCACCACACACACATGCACGCCCCTACATACACCCACACACGCACACACACACACACACACAAACATCCAAGAGCAGAGAACACCTCAAGTCAAATTAAAATGCAACTCAATCTGTGAGCCCAGGCTGCCAGAGGAGTCTTAATGATGCGTCTTTTCTTTTTTCAGAGCTCTGCCAAAGCCCACAGCTTATATAATTCCAAATCTTCCTTTTTAGAATGCAAATATTGCAAGAACACATGAGCACAATAAAAAAATACAATTTATTTGTTTCCATACTTTGCTATAAAAGTAGCTATATTTAGGTGGGTTTGAGATTTCAGTCAAGCTGATTCCTTTTTAATTAAGCTAATTATGTGAGTCATTAAGCAAGCAACCTTTCTGTTCCTAATTCAGAAAGTTACACTACTGTGTGTATAATAACCACTCTGCTAAGAAATTCAGTTCACTAATGTTGGTTATTTGCGAGCACAGATAAAAGGTCTGTGTCTCCAGGCTGAATGTTGGCAGAATGATGTTCTGTCCTTACTGCTTATCCAGTAATAACTCAGAAATAACATAAAACACAATGCTAAAACATATGTACAATCAAAATAAAGGTCAATTATTTTGTTATTGGGATTCATGTGAAATGATCTCCATAAGTCCAGCAATTTTAGTTACTAATAAACCAGTCTGCATGCAGGGAATTAGAATTTTCTGATGCTAATATAAATCTGAGATAATTACTAAATCTGACATAACTACCTTTAACCAAACATAATACCAGTACATGGTTTGTTTAGTAATTTATTAATTTCCATTCCAGCTGAGTATTTCATATTTTGCACAATTTGATTTGACATGTACTCACTTTACATCTGAAGCCACGAACAAGTGCACCATCTAAAGTAACTCTATATATTCTGTATACAGGTGCACTTAAAAGGAATCCCAGCTCTTTATTTCTCCAGTCAAACTCAGCGTTCACAGAATAATCTTCATGTCATTTCTACAGATGGTGATGACACCCATCCCTCACTCATCTGCTCTCGGATTAGCAGCTGTAAATCCGTCACCGGTTCATCACGCTTAGCTCAGACAGCTAGGCCTATGCATTACAAGGGTAAATCCAAAAAGGGAATTCCAGTGATGCAATGCATTAGAGTCAATATTTCGGCAGAATGTCTCAGTGCTATTTTTATACAAATATGGACTAATGCATGGTGGAACTATCTGTTTTCATCTATGTTTTTCAACCTAACGCAGAGAGGAACAAACAGCTGTACCCAAAGAAATTCAAAAGCAACGTGATGACAAATATTCTCCATCTCTTCCACTGTTTGAATCAGGTCTGACCAAAAGGAGCTGGTGCTGTTGATTTAGTTATGACACTTGAAACAGATCATACTCCTGGACATAAACTGTTTTTTGTAGGTAAACATTAACAATAAAGCTATTTTAAATTCTGTTTTATTTCAGTTAATACAATTAACTTCACTGTTATGCTGTTTATTGTTTGAAAAAAAGCATCTGGAACAACTGCATTTTACTTGGTTGTGTTTCCAGAATCATGATCAGAAAGAAGGTTTCAGTTATTGTGGCGCAGTCAACAAACAGGAAGTAGTTCTGTAAGAAGCTTTGATGAAACTAAGAGGAACCAGAGCAGCTGTTTGACTCACAATTCTCCCTCAGTCAGAGGATTGCACTGAAATCTCTCTCCCTGGAAAGGGGATGGAATGCTCACAGCTCTCACAAGTCAGTGTTTGGTGATGCTAGAATAAGTTTTCTGCAGGATCTGACAATAACGATAAATAAATACAAGACAAAAGGCTCCTCAGTGGGCCGTATGCTTCCATCTGTGGCTGCAACTGTTGTCCTAAAATTCACCATGGTCCGTTTCCTCTAGAGGTTTAAACAGAGCTGTTTAATTCTAAATAGCAAAGAGCTGGGCTCTTTAGTTGAATCATAAGCTCCTTATTTTTAATTGCCTGCTAAAATTCAAGCAGCAGGGGCTTTTTCTGACATTCAAGGTGCAAAGGAACAACACAGAATATGACTACAAACGGAACATGACAGCATGGTTCTGCCAACACATGGTGGCAACAGCGTATTGAAGAAAATACAAAAAAAACAACAAAAACAATCCCCACTGTAAACAGCTTCAGAAAATCCTGGCAGTGCTTTAGACGGATGCAAGAAGCATGACTCCATGGTAACAATGAGGCGAGGAGAGGAGTTCTGTTCCAGGTTCCTCAGGGTTCTGTCACTTTAACTCAGTGTGATGGAACATGGTTCTATCACTGTGGCTCTTGGAAGTATTACTTCCATTAACCCTAACCCTTACCCTATTTATGAATTAAAAGATATCAGAACAAACCTCTCCTATGTGAAGAAGTAATTTTCCTCTAAACCAAAAAACTGGTTGTGTCACCATTGGCAACAGTTGCCATCAAGCGTTTAGCATGAGCTGCATGTTTAAGGTTGAGCCACATCCATCCAGTCAGATTTAAGTGCAGACTTTAACTAGGCTACTTCAGAATCAACTTTATTAGTGGTGAGTTGGACTTAATGCCAGACCCAAGTTTGTCAGAGCTTGAAATTCTCTAAATTCATCATTTTCAGGTGGAGAGCTGAAATTATATTTACTTGCAGCAAGTAACGGTTCAGTTGTTGGTATAATGTTCTTTTGTCTTTGTTTTAGTTTTACTCCAGATGGAGGAAACTGGAACCTTTCAGAAAGTTCCAGTTTTCTCATGTCAATATGTTCCTAAAAGTCCTGGAAAACATCAATATGTTTTGGGAATGGGTCTTAGTGGTATTCTTGGTCAACAGTGGACTGAGAAGTTATTGGTGACCTCTTGGAGTCATTTTGGTAGGCTGGTCAGTCCATGGAACATTGCCTGGGTCTCCAGTGTTCCATCTTTTCTCGTCTCCTCACAGTGATTACCTCTAGTCCCAAAGCTTTGCATGTCTTTCTTCCCCTTTCCAGGCTGATAGACCTTACTTCTGGTTTCTTTTTTAATATTTTTTATCTTCTTGAGATCTTTTACACTGTTTCCTGTTGTCATTCAGATTTGATTCAAATCCTATCTTAATTCTACATGGTGACAGTGATAACAGGTGGGTGTGGCTCAGGAATTGAGTGCAGCTTATAAAAAAAATTTTAAAAAATTTTTTACAGTAAATTTATCATCAGACAAAGGGGTAATTTCTGTCCACACTGTGCCAGATTGGTTTCAATAACGTTTTTTGTATTCATAAATGAAATCATCATCGGAGTTGCTTTTTGTGTTTAGTTGGGTTATCTTTGTTTGATGGTAAAATTAGTTTTATCATCTAACATATTTAATTTTGACAACAACAAAAAAAAACAGAAGAAATATGTAGGGAGGGAAGTCAACTGATCCATAAAAACTAATGGTGTTAAGGAACCACTGAGCAGAACTACTGCTGTCAACGACTCACTGGGTGTAACTGGATCTGAATCTGACTATTTGTGATCGGTTGGACTGGAGTGGAGTGAATTTGGACTTGAATTTGAAGTAATCTCAATTCATTTTCATAGAATATGACTATGGATTAGATTAGATTAGAATAGAATATCTGAGCTGGTATGTGCTGTGCAGTGAAAGTAGTAGTAAATTAACTGCTATCGGGAGAAGTTGCTTACCTGCGAATGCTGGCCTCATGGTGAAGTCGTGTTCATCCACACGCAGAAGGTGGCTGGTTTTCAGCTTTCGTGTTTTGGTGCCATCAATGATCTTCCTTGACAGAGGACTGAGAATAATAAACAGAGAAACAGGGAGAAAAAATCGATGTATTTTAAACAATGACAAGGTGACCATGTTAACGGCAAAACTTGATCTTTATTGCTTAAAACTACGCCTCTTTATATATGCTAATAAACAAATTCTTATTCTGTGCAAAGAAGTATTAAGAAATACACACTGTGCTTATAATTACAGACTACAAAGGCTTTTTATGACTTCTTTACAATTTGCTTGAGAGGAACCAGACTGTTATGCAGTCCTCTAAAGCCTTTTTGGCCTGATAAGCTGCTTTTATTTGAACTTTCACTGTTTTTGTTATTTTCAGAAAGGTATGTGACTATTTTCAGATGTGTCTCAATGAGTTTATGATTCGTGGAGAGTTCTTATCTGATAACCTTTCACCCAACAGAAGGAGGATGAAGGATCTCTGTAGTCTGGCACCTTACTGGATTTTCTTTTTTTTCTAAACAGATTTATTTCAGTGAGTTCTTTAAGCCTGAACCTTCTTTATTTTACCACCTATTCAATTATCAATGCAGACATTAACAAAATCATGGTCAGGTACAAGAACTGGACATAAAAAAAATTTAAAGCCAGATTCTAGAAAAACTCTTCAGAAACCCTTGAGGCCTGTGCAAGAATGTGCCCAAAAAGCTTCCTGCCACTAAATATATATAAACTTGAGAACAAAGGTTTGTTTGTAGAATAAAACCTTTAATACAGTAAGTACATAGTGAAGGAATATTGATCTGGACAATACACAATGTCCACTAAATGTATCAAATCCAATGACAGTTGATTCAGTATTCCAATTTATTGTTAGATTACATCTTAAATTGGTCAACTTGAGGCAATATCTGATTAATAACCAATAGAACAGTGAAACAGAATTAGATCTTTGTTGTTGAATGATTGACATTAATGTTCTGTGAGCTACACACCCGTTCACCATGGCAGCCTCCAAGCCTGCCTTCCCAACAAGAACCACAGCATCAGGTGTTTCCCCCAGGGTCCTACAAAGACACATATTCATGTTCAACTTGATCATAGAAAGAGCAAACAGGAAGCATGCCTGAACAGTTACAGAGTGACAATGCTAAGAACAAAAGGAGATCAGAGTAAATGAATGGGTCACATTATGATTTCCTTTCTTTCTTACCATAATCATATTATGTAAACCTTCTGTTTACTATCAGAACTGTACAGAAAAACTGTGTGAACTTCCGAGTTACATAGATGTGAAGATCTGTAGGAAACTGGAATTTCAGTGTTTTGCCTAAGGACACTTCAGTGTGTAGTGCTGGGGAAGCTGGAATTGAACTCAAAATCCATCCCTGATTCCAGATGACTACTCTTCTAAATTCTCTACTAAATTGAATCAAAAACTGAATAAAATCATTTCTTGAACCTCCTTTGGAACCGGTCCTCTTTTAATTGAATTCAGTTTGGTTTATTTAGACCCAATCCATAAAACAGAAGTTCAAACCAATCATCATACATTCCAATTGATGCTAGATTTCAAATAATGCAGTTTGTTTCTCAAAGTGGGTTTCAAAGTTTTCTATAAGAAACCCAACAGATCACAATGAATCATTGGCTTGCAGCATTTGCTGCTCTTGGACAATCACTTAGCAAGAGCAAAAATTAAGCTGTAATTCTGCTTCCTGGTCTGGAGCCTGGGCTGTCACTGTTTTGAAGGAATAATCAATTTGACCAATTTCCTAGAGAGAAGAAGCTGCTGCATCCAAAGTGGGATGATACCGTCTCTCTGGATCAGACCCGGTTTTCCCCAAAATGTTTGCCAATTATCACTGTAGCCCACATTGTTTTCAGGACTCCACTTAGACAACCAGCGGTTGAACGGCAACAATCGTCCAATCAGGCTAGAGACCAGAGAAAACGACGTCGTTTCAGTAAACTTACACACTCAAGCAACAGTGACCTCTGATCTTATCATATAAATGAATGGCGGAACGAAAAAAAAGATCATTATGGTTCCTTAATTTAAACCACTGAATAAATGTTTGGAACTATTTTCAGAGACAAAATAAATGCACGTTTTTTTCAGAGTCAGACAAATACAGATATTAATGGTGTGATAAAGGACATCATACATCTTTTTATTTTACTATCCAATGTAAATTCTCATCTCAGGTTCACTTTATATTAATATTTATCGTGATGCTTGTTTCTGCTTGAAGGATGTTTGCCATGTTGGTTTGCTCTTCCTCTTAACGAATATGGAAAAAAAGTTACAGTATGAAAGCCTTTGAGACAATGAGATGGGTAACTTGCAGGCAAGCACAAGTCCTCTTTCGCTACTGAATCGCAAGAATCTCCCCTCTGCGTCTGTCTGTCTTTTTACGCACGACTTGGCTGGCTCACCGCGAGCCCAGGAAACAGAGTAGTCCGGATGGACATGATCAACAGAACACATCCGCTTTTGTTCCTTCTCACCAATCTAAGCTGCCCGACAGCTGTCTCTATAGAGTAGAGTTCCAGACTGAGGACATGTTGAAGGACGGATGGATGGAGGATGAGTGCCTTCCATTGATCTACAGTGTTTTGATCATCAGCTCTGACCTCATGGTGGAACTGAATCTAAGAATACTTACTTTCCTGGCTTGAGAGTCTCTCCCGGCTCGGACCATCGCTTTCTCCTGCTTCCCAGCCTCCGGGACTCTGCCATTAGAATCAAAGACAGAAGAAGAAGAAGCAGAACCCCGGCGTTATACGGCATGTTGACTTTTAAAGGTCCAGCAGGGATTCCACAAGAGAGACCTCGGGACCGCAGGAGGGGCGCTCTGAACCCGGTACCATCTCTTCTTTTGACGTACTGACAAAAATGTGACAGGCATGAGACTGTGCAACTTGTTAGCCACAGCGATAAAGTCTGATAAGCGCTTTGATTGGTCAAACTGCAGAGCGGCTTTTTGTCACTGGGAAGCGCGCGCGGCGTCAGCAGCACACGGCACGCGCCGCAGAGCGAAATAAACAAACAAATCGACACGACGAATCCCGCTGCTGGAGAGAGGCTGGGAGAAACACGTCAGTTCCCCTTTCTCTCTGCTGAAGACACTCTTAGATTGGCCTAACCGCCACATTAATTCAACAAATCACTGTCAATAGCTGCACACTGTTTCTGACTGTAAACCCGGACACGTTGTCTGTTTAAAGGACACAGAGCTGGACCTGCATGGAAATAACATTACATAGGAAATACAAGGACTGTTTGTTGAAATAAATATGGTCAACTGTAACTTAAATATAGCATAATGTCATTAAAAGCATTCCATTGTTTCTGGGTCACTCTTAGATATATCAAATTTATATATATATATATATATATATATATATATATATATATATATATATATATATATATATATATATATATATATATATATATATATAATTATTATTATTATTATAATTATTATTATTATTATTATTACTTTTTCTCGTTTTCAAGAGGGTCCTGAGCAGAAATCTGCAACACACAACAATCTGGTTACACAAAAGTAAAACAAATTAAAACAGAATTTAGTACAGAAACAGCAAATATAGTATTTCAAAAAGGGGGAAAAAAAACCTATAATAACGCCTAGATCCAAAGAAACTGAAGAAAGGACAAGACACATTTTCACTGAGCTCTATTAGTCTGTGAAAAGATTAATATGTTATAATGCAGCCGGAGACCCAAGTGGAAACAGAACAGTGGTGAATCTTCCTGGGTTTCCACAGGGAGCCACATAAACCATGGCTCCAACCTACTGATGGAATCATTGTCTCTCTGAACCATCTCAGTTTGGCCTCTGTCACTCCACCTCTAACACATCTAACATGATCAGTCCGTCTGCTGTCCTATTTCCTGATCCCATTCATCCTCATCTCTCCAAAGAGAACCTCAACAGTCCAGAAGAAGCACTGCATGCTTCAAAGCTATGGTCAGTGTCAACAATGCTCTTCATGGGAGAATTCCAAGACCAGAACCACTGCTGACCAAAAAGAAGGCAAAGATCAGTTTCAACATTTACTAAAAAACATTTTACTAAAAAGGCCTTCATGACATTGTCAGGGGCCAAGCAGGAACATAAGACACAGGTGATTAAATCAACAAGGCAGGTTTTAATTTACCCACAAATGTGAAAACAAACACCTTCCACCTCATTTATGCCACTATATGACAGCCTCTTACAGACAGCTCTGAGATCCACAACACTCTGTCATATGAGCACTTCATCAAAGTTGTAACTATATAAAACAGGTTGCTTATATAGTGACTGTTGGAAGTCATGAAACAGGGACTGCTTCCTCTGTCCTCTGGATGGAACTGGGGGAGCAGGATCTCGTCCTGATGGTAGAAACCAACCAGGCCCAAAGACAATCTAACATTCCTTGTTTGGGGCAGAGGGCATGATTCAGTAGCCTGGATTTTATTGATCTGTGGCTCGATGACCGCCATCAAGGTCATCAAGCCACAATGGTCAGTGATACGGTCCAGGTATTCTGTCTCAGCAGCAGCAACCACGCACTTTGATGGATTCATTGTCAACCCAGCCGAGTGAAGGTTGTCCAGGACAATGGACGGGTTGCTTCTTCCAGTTAGTGCTGTGAATAACAATACCAACCAAGTAAGGTGATCGCTCCACAACTCAGAACAGGATGAAGGAGGCACAAACATGAGGGAGAGTGAGGGATCTGAACCTTGTTTCAAGAAAACTCAGTGAAAACAGAACAAAGCAAATCACAATTTATAATGTTTGACAAGTAGACTGAAGACAGTGAGAGGAGAGTGTAAACTGTAAAAAAACCCCTAACTGTAAAGACTATATTAATATAGACTTAATTTAGTCTTAAAGACTATGGGGAAACAAAAAGCATAAAACCTCAATTATGTTAAATCATCAGCTTTACTGTAAATATTCATTTTGCCAAAGCTTTTTCAGTTATTTATTTGTGTGTTGAACTGATGGGGAAGCATCACTGGTGACTGCATGGTCTGTTTAACTTTCCCCACATAATTATTTGTTGAGCTTGTTGTGTTCAGGTGATTCTGTTTTAAGCAGCTGATCGAGTTTGGAAGAAAAGCTCAAACATCCCAGTGTGACCAGCAGCACAAACCAACCAGGCTGCATTGTGACGGGGAAAAATATCACCCAAGTTCTGTGAAATCAGAATGCTGGTATGAAGAAAGGCATTTCCAAAAGTAATACATTAAACTGTTAATAACTTCATTTAATTTGGCACTTCAACTGGCTCATGAATTTATCGCCACTACAAAGAAAAAGAGATCATAGCAGAGATTACACTCACATTGTGCCACCACACTGATAAATGAAGCAATAATAAATGGTGTATGGACTCCATTTATTATCCCATGAAGACATTTATAATTAAAGGGTAAATGAATCCTTTTTCTGTCTTGCTGTTCCAATAGTAGCAGCAGCTCAAAAGTCAAACCCAATGAAAGCGGAAGAAAAGATCCTTCATTAAAAACTGTGAAGTTTTATCCAGAGTTAGACGTGGAAAGATGTGAACTCTTTATCCTGCAGGGAGGAACGTCAGCATCCTGCTTGATCAGGACGTTGATCAGGCAGCATCCTCTGGCCTTAAAAAAATCTTAAATCAAGGTTTTGGTTCTAGCATTCATCAACTCCTGAGACTGATGTGGCTTGTGAAACAGCTGTGGGAATCACTATCATTTGTGAGTGTGAATGGGTGAATGACTGAATGTAGTGTGAAGCTCTTGGTGCTGTACATTTATCACATCACACAAACACAAGAGTCTCCTGAAAGGCTGAGAGACGTACATCTGTTGGAAAGACGGTTTTGCTGCTTAGCCACTTGGTCTGAAAACAGTGGCTGCTTGATGTCTAGAATAAGATGTGAAGCTTTTTAAAAGAATGTTCACAAATGACACCACAGTTCTAGGCTGCACAGTACTGTGCAGCCTGTGCAGCCTTGGAAGCACAATTTGCTTCCAAGAATTGTGACTTGACTGCCTTCACTCGTGTTCAGTCCAGTTCTTACCTACTTCAAAGACGTGCATTCTTTGTTTATTAAACAATACTCAACAGCTATTAATCATTTAGATATTAAATGTCGCTATATTCAAATAATAAAGCAAAATTTGCTGCCATATAGGCACGACTGATCCTACTGAGGTGTTGAGAGCTTTACATTTTCTTCAGCAAATACTTTATAAATCAGAAAAAAAGTTGTTTTCCTCATCAGATTTATTTCACTGGGTTACATCTTTATTTGCAAACATAAACTCATAAAATCATTTGTGAACATTCACATATTGAAAATTTTGTTGATGGTGATTCTTTGGCAAATCAATTATGAGTCTGAGGTTCTTACAAGTTCTAGCAGTCCTACCATAAAACCTGAAAATCACAGTGCAGCACGCTGCATGTATACATGAGAGAATGCTAAAATCTGCTTAGAGTGAACCTATCATCTAACAGAAACCTTCAATTTAGCATAAAAACTTCACTGAATTAAAAATCTGATGCTTTTTATTTTAAAGCACACCATCCACCCCCACACACACACCCTCACACACACATTAAGTTAATAAGAACTCCTTGCGTCTATGATAAATGGCAGCTTACATAACCCTCTTGATATTTGCTGACTCCCATCTTTTACAAGATAAAGGAAAACATGAGAAGTGTGTGATAGTTTATATCTTGCTTTAAAACTAAGACTTTTTCCAAACTCTTGGCCCAACATCTTGGAATCAGATTTTTGTGTGGCAGGAATTTCAAACACACATCAGTCTGATGAGAGAAAGAGCTCACATTGGCCCATGTTGCTAACTTATCAGTTACAGTTTTAATTGACAGAATAAGTACAGCCGTTGGACATTCAACAATTACATGAGGAGAGGGAGACATGTTGGCCATGGCATGAGTTCTATAAATGAAAAAAGCTTCCAGTTCTTAATGCCGCAGGCCACAATGCCACAGAGAGTAAAAGTCACACTGATTAAAAGACACCCTGGAGGTGTTGTTGACTGCAGCAGCAGGAATGATACGGCCTCCTGAGAGGAGCAGGCTGCTGAGGCGGCAGAGCACCAAGGGCTTTTCCAGCAAACTGGTTCCAGTACTAAATAAGAGCTAGCGCTAGCTTCACACCCAGTATTTTTTCTGCTTAATGTTCTGAGGCTAAATGAGGAAGCAGGAAGTGATGCTACAGTCACACAAACTTTATGGAAAAGACCCTCCTCCATCAGAGGCTTGAGGCAGGTTCACAGAGACCAACAACCAACTAAAACTCAGCGTCCTGAAGTGAAGAAAGACACCTAGAAATAAAACGTATTATTGTTATTATGAAAAGACTTTAAGCACAAAACTTGAAAAGGTTTCAAGTTTTGGATTTACTGTAGTGTTTGTGTTAAGCTGACGTATGAAAACTGCTAAGCTTTAATAGGAACATGAAGTCGAGGAATGAGGAAGAGGAGTTAACCAGCTGTCATGCTAGGCGCAGTTGCTACTCTGATACAGTTGTTTTACCATCGTCTGCTGACAGTTTAGATTCAGGGGATTTTCACAGTGAACTGTGCGCTGGGCCTCATCTAAACATCACGAGTTGTGTAAAGTAGCACTTCTAAATCAAATATATGACATTAAAACATGTGTGCAGAGGTAATGAGACAAACTGTACTCGGTCTGGGTAAGGTGTTCCTCTGCTGAAACACAGGATACACCAGAGAAAGGAGGAAACATCCTGGAAGACATCATGATGAGACTGGGTCTGCTCTAAACCAGGAGTTTTTACCTTTATAATAGAATCAGATTAGAAACAGCTCTAGCACCAGCCTGCTCTAGTCCTGGAAGCATGTTAGTGGAAAAGCCCCAACGTCAGTGTTAGCTACAGCCTCAGCTTGCCCTCCACGGTTCTGCTCAGAGTTCTGTGGACTACAGCGGTAAGGGGAAACATCACAGGTCATAGTTGAACTTGTATTCATTAGCCAAATAGATTCTGCGGAAGATGAGGGCAGCCAAGGCCAGGGTGAGAACCACGATGAGGACTGCAGAGGCTGCATGGTTGTCACGGCGAGGCGCCGGACCAAACAGAGCTCTGCTAGCTACTGGTTCTCTGCCGGCCCTGGGGGCCTGTCGGCTGAGCTGCTGGGCCCGACGCTGTCTGGGACTGAGCCGACGAACAGGGCCGCTGTCATTGGGGGCCTGGAGCTCCTCTGGATCTGCTGCTGGAGACGCTTCCGCCTGCAGGGGGACATGAAATCCTTCAGACTAAACCGTAAGTCACATGTTATCAGATACTTTTGTCTTTCCTGGTCCTCCTGAGATGCGTTCAGGTTGTGCTAGACCACGGTGTGTGTGTGTGTGTGTGTGTGTGTGTGGTTCTCCAGCTCAGAGCTCAGTTTCTATGTTTGGATCAACCAAACCAACATGAACTTGAGACAGTTTGTGTTCTCACTACTCCAGCAGCCCAAACCCTATTTTGGTTTCTCACAGCACTAATGTGTGGTCAATGGTAGCATCATTGGTCAGTATAATGAAAACTAAAAACTCAATATGAGCATCAGCACAGAGTGTGAAACAGTGCATAAAAGTTTAGGATAAATTAGATCTCATTTAATTAAACCTAGTAGGATCAGACAGCAGGCTGCAATAAGAACAGGAAATTAGGAAATTACTGCACAGACAACATGGACTTGTTTATGGGAAGTAACTGGTGGAGGAAGCTGGAGGTTAGTCCAGCAGGCCAGGCAGCATGCTGTGGTCCATCTTTTTAGAGTTTTAGCTTCAACTTCAGAAACAGATGGCAGGGACTATTTTAGCTCTGCTTGGTTTATTTAAACACAGGATACTAATCTAAGTTGACCCTCTCCTCTGCTCCTTCAGAATCAGTCTCAGTGGTTCCCTGGATAGCATCTGGCACCAAAATCAATCCTCTTAGGCAACACAGCTTGCTGATATTTTCAGATCTGTTGAAGAGAAGCTGTGGAAATAAAAGTTGAAAGCCACAGAAGCTCGTCTGCTCTTACGCTGACAGAGAGCTGATGTCTGACTGCAGAACTAAAACCACCAACTATGGGCAACAGCTCAGCAGCTGAAGCAGGCATGAAGAAAAACCACTTCTGTAAGAATTTGTATCCTCTTTTGTCTGATTTCCATCTTTCCTGAATTCTGGGTTTTAGTTTTCTGAAAGCCAGAATAATCAAAATGACAAGAAATAAAGGCTTATATAATAAAGGAAATAAAGGAAATATTTTAATCTGAGATGAATCTATTGAGTGAAATGAGTGAAGAAAAAATATTTAACTTTTCTTCTTTTTTTTAACATGTACTGTATATTGGTATAATATCTGCTGCTCTGACTGCTGCTAATCACAGAAATATCAGCCCAGGCGTCTTTATGACCTGAGTTGTATGGGGTCTGTGTTACACTGTACTTATATGACAAAGGGAACATACGGAACAAAGGTCAGACAGAGTCCAGACGGAGCCTCTGAGCAAATATGGTGGATAGACAGACAGATGTCCAAAACCTGTTTTCAGAATTTACCCAAACCAGTCTCGATGAACAGTTAAAAATATATATATTTCTGAGTATTTTGGGTCCTTTTATGAAAACACTAATATCAACCTGAAAAGTGACATTAAAGGTATTTCTAGTATCACTGGAAGAGTGTGTAAGGATTAAAAATAAGTTTGCCTCACAGTGATTTCTGAAATCCAAATAAAACCTGACAGAGAGAGCATAGCTGTGTGGCTCTCAGTGTGTCCCACATGACACGGCGCCACCTACCTGTTCAGCCTGGGGCCTTTCTTCAGCTTGCTGCTCAGAAGAGCTGGAGGTTTCTCCCTGAGTGACAGTTGAAGCTTTACTTCCACTTGTTGAAGCCTGTGGTATTATACTGGACTCTGCCTGTACGGACACACAGGAAACTATAGTCATCAGCATGGTGTGTTGGAGCAAATAATTCAGACATAGATCTTTATCATGACAGATATCACAGTTACACTTTTCGTTGGCCTAGATCCTTACTCACCTACTGAAAGTATGTCCAACAACAACCAGAACTTTCTCTTTATTAGGATATGTGAAGTGATCCAATTGAACAACAGAGGAAAAATCCGTAGCTGAAGTTTTCCACTGCAACATTCATGGCAGTATTGATAATTAGCATTGCTTAAGTGCTAATGTAATGATAAATGATAGGACATGGGAATTAAATTAATAGTCATATCTTTACTCAGTTTTGTAAGTAACAGACTGAGCTGTCCAGGCTGGAATGATGTCTTCATTCGTTCATAACATCACACTCTGGTTAGTGGCTCACAGATGTCAATCAAACTTCAAGAAAATATAAACTTGGTAGAATAGAACTACTTGCAGCCTGAACCTTCCAGTAGTGATTGATGCCTTCCAGACAGGCTATGTGTTAAGAAACAGCCAGCTAATTAAACACTAATAGATAAATGGTGAGTAGGAATATCATACAACTCTACAGTTGTAATCTTTTTATTACAGCGGATTCCTGCCTGTTCCCGGTTCAGTTTTCACATACACTTTTTTATAGAGCATTTTTAAAATATTTTTTAAAATGCAGTTTGTGAAACTAAAATACCTAGGCACAATGCTGCTTCACATGGTAATAGCTGACGTTTCCAAAGGAGACAATCCAGGAGCTCCTTTCACTTTCCTTGGCACCGATTGGCAGCAGCCCAAAGAGCAGAGATGTGAAGGATCCTGGGTGTTAGCTTCTTCAGTAGGTCAAGCCCATTTATCCACAGTTAGTGTGCTAGCTAAAATTAATGTGTATTTGGCATTTGAAGTGATAAAATAAACTGTTCTGTGTTTTTTAGAGGGTATAAAGTATTCAGGAATTTCAGCTTTTCACAGGTTCATCACAAGGTTAGCTTGTATAACTTTAACTGCATCAGGTTCTGTTTAGTGTGATGTAACTCTTTCAACAAGCAATTCTGTTCACAGAAATTCATTTCTAGAAGTAGCTCTCTGAACAGTAATGACTAATACATTTCTGATCATTTGGCAGTTTATTGAAAGTTTAAATCAAGGGTCACATTAATCAAATATTTTCCACCTTTTTTATATATATATATATATTAATATATATACCCCTATATATATATATATATATATACTGCTCAAAAAAATAAAGGGAACACTTAAACAACACAATATAACTCCAAGTAAATCAAACTTCTGTGAAATCAAACTGTCCACTTAGGAAGCAACACTGATTGACAATCAATTTCACCTGCTGTTGTGCAAATGGAATAGACAACAGGTGGAAATTATTGGCAATTAGCAAGACACACTCAATAAAGGAGTGGTTCTGCAGTTGGGACCACAGACCACTTCTCAGTATCTATGCTGTCTGGCTGATGTTTTGGTCAGTTTTGAATGTTGGTGGTGCTTTCACACTCGTGGTAGCATGAGACGGACTCCACAACCCACACAAGTGGCTCAGGTAGTGCAGCTCATCCAGGATGGCACATCAATGCGAGCTGTGGCAAGAAGGTTTGCTGTGTCTGTCAGCGTAGTGTCCAGAGGCTGGAGGCGCTACCAGGAGACAGGCCAGTACACCAGGAGACGTGGAGGAGGCCGTAGGAGGGCAACAACCCAGCAGCAGGACCGCTACCTCCGCCTTTGTGCAAGAAGGAACAGGAGGAGCACTGCCAGAGCCCTGCAAAATGACCTCCAGCAGGCCACAAATGTGCATGTGTCTGCACAAACGGTTAGAAACCGACTCCATGAGGATGGTATGAGGGCCCGACGTCCACAGATGGGGGTTGTGCTCACAGCCCAACACCGTGCAGGACGCTTGGCATTTGCCAGAGAACACCAGGATTGGCAAATTCGCCACTGGCGCCTTGTGCTCTTCACAGATGAAAGCAGATTCACACTGAGCACATGTGACAGACGTGACAGAGTCTGGAGACACCGTGGAGAGCGGTCTGCTGCCTGCAACATCTTTCAGCATGACCGGTTTGGCAGTGGGTCAGTAATGGTGTGGGGTGGCATTTCTTTGGAGGGCCGCACAGCCCTCCATGTGCTCACCAGAGGTAGCCTGACTGCCATTAGGTACCGAGATGAGATCCTCAGACCCCTTGTGAGACCATATGCTGGTGCGGTTGGCCCTGGGTTCCTCCTAATGCAGGACAATGCTAGACCTCATGTGGCTGGAGTGTGTCAGCAGTTCCTGCAAGATGAAGGCATTGAAGCTATGGACTGGTCAGCCCGTTCCCCAGACCTGAATCCGATTGAGCACATCTGGGACATCATGTCTCGCTCCATCCACCAACGTCATGTTGCACCACAGACTGTCCAGGAGTTGGCGGATGCTTTAGTCCAGGTCTGGGAGGAGATCCCTCAGGAGACCATCCGCCACCTCATCAGGAGCATGCCCAGGCGTTGTAGGGAGGTCATACAGGCACGTGGAGGCCACACACAATACTGAGCCTCATTTTGACTTGTTTTAAGGACATTACATTAAAGTTGGATCAGCGTGCAGTGTTATTTCACTTTAATTTTGTGTGTGGCTCCAAATCCAGGCCTCCATTGGTTAATAAATTTGATTTCCATTGATGATTTTTGTGTGATTTTGTTGTCAGCACATTCAACTTTGTACAGAACAAAGTATTCAATGAGAATATTTCTTTCATTCAGATCTAGGATGTGATATTTGAGTGTTCCCTTTATTTTATTGAGCAGTGTATATATACTGTATATACGTATATACACAGTATAATTGATATCAATCATTTATACTGGATGACATCAAGGAAGAATTCTTCCCGCCACAAATGGAGTTTGTACCTTGAATTTGATTTGCTGTGCTAGTTCTTTGGCCTGGCGATCCTCAGCACTGGGGTTGCTGTTGGAGGTCAGAGGCAGGAGGGCAGATCGCATCGAACAGCCACAAGCTTCACAGCAGAAGTCCTGGGACCTGGGAACCAACAAGGAACAGCTTATCATGTCTCAAGGACATCTTTAGTTTTGCAGCTCACATTTTTATACAACGAAAAAGTCACCTGTGATAGCATCAAACCATTAATAAGGCATCTTTGCATCATGACGTATGGATAAATTAACTTATGAACACTAAGAACCTTAAAAACATTGTTTTTAGACACCTGTGGGTTTTTTTATTCTATTATTTAAACACAAAGCATACACTGAAATCAAATCTGCTGCCTACTGGCAGGTTGCTAATCTATTTCTGAATGTTTCAAAGCCTTTCACACAATTACTTGTATAAGTCCACAGCTAGCTGCTGACATTTGCAAATAAACTGCAAACAGCTTTATCACAACAGAAGAGAAGCTATCTAGCTTTACAGCTTCTTAAAGGGAAAACAATAATATTTGGTTTTTAAACATATTCACATTTCTGTAGAAGCTCTCTTCTGTTCTCTTCACAACAGAAAAGAAAAGTTGTGAAAAACCAAAACATATTTGTTTTTTTATGTTGAAAAACCAAATATTCTTGTTTTCCCTTTAAGAAGCTGAAAAGCTAGGTAGCTTCTATTCTGTTGTCTTTCTGAAACTTTGTTTTAAAGTGCCAATAAACCCACAGGTTGGTCCCAACCCTCATCTCATCTGCTAATAGAAGAGCGACTTGCTGCCTGTCCACCTCAAATGTAGTGCAGAATGAAGCCTGTGCAGTACATTCCAGTTCATGTACCATTATGACACCAGATGTATTGGTGATAATGACTATGTGGACTTGCAAAAAGAAGCGACCTGACCACACCATGTTTGCTTGTCAAGCACACGCTTTACAGGAAAGATGATAAGTTGTAAAAACAGCTGATGGTACATAGACAGGGCTGTTTTATTATAGTAATACTGTACATATAAAAAAGCACATTTTTCACATATAAACAGTTTATAAAATCTTGTTATTTTAAACACAGCGCTTCTCTCCTAAATAAAGAAACTAAAGGAGCTACTGGTGCCGTAAACTCTTGACTTTTCTTTAACAGTGAAAATAGTCCTTTATCACTGTTCCTGTCAGTAAAGCAGATGGCTGTTCCCACAGAGCCAGGTTCTGCTGCAGATTCCTTTTACAAAAGTAATGGCTTGTTAGCATCTTTTATAGTGCTCTGCTTTAATTTTAACCAGGGCATCCCTGGAAAATAGATTCATAATGTCAATGGGTTTACTTCCTAAAAAAAAAAAAAAAAACTGAATAAAGTGAATGCTTATGTTGCTGTCATCCAGGGCAGCTCAGAGATCAGAACAGCTTTCTAGCTCATGGGACACTGGGTCAATTCACCCCAACTCAGGCCCTCATTCTCATTTAATGGTTTTCTCTGAGGATAACTTGCAACAGTTCCTTTATGTTCACAGCATGAACATCTGTATAACGTGGATTTGTGGATCACCTCCAAGTCAAAACCTGAATCAACACTGAAAGCGCACCGGAGCTGCATCTAATGTTTGAGTTGTGGTGAGAAAAATAGCAGTAGAAAGATCTTTAACGCTCAACTATCACTCCCAACCCATAGCACAGCAAACACAAGCTGCAATACAACACAGAAAATGAGTGAAACGATTCTAAGAAAGGAGATCTTACTTTTTAGCGAGGGCCTTTCTCTCTTCTGGGGTGTAATCCAGAGATCCTATTGCACCTTCACCTTTAGTTGGCATGAATCCAATTATAGCTATTAGAGCAGTTCGGACTGCAAGACAAAAACAGAACAAATAAAAATATGAAAAAAGAAACGAAGAATCATAAGTGAAGCCAATTTAACAATGTAATAAAATAGGTAAGTTTACACTGTATCACTGTTTACACATGTTTAACAACCTTCTGATACAGCAGATCTGAAACTTTGTCTATGTGAACATCCAGAATGGACCTGTAGTCAGACATTTTACAGATTCACATTTTCTTGATTTTATGAAGAATCCTTCTTTGTACCATGATCTTCAGATGTTCTAGAGTATTCTTCAGAACATAACCAGCCTTCTTAATCAGGTTGTTCAGCCTTTTTTCTTTACTAACTATTATTATTTATTGTTTGGTTTTTAATTGAAGTATGTTGTAAGGATGATTTATGCCAAATGTCAAGGACATATCTCAATCTTTAAGGTGATGGTCTTCTTCAAGCCTGGCGATTATTAGTAGATTTTTAAAATAGTACTTTTGCTGAAAATATCTGTGAACAATGGGATTTCAAGATTAATGTCAAATTCAAGCCTGCAGTTGTTGGGGCACAAGAAATAAGAAACAGAAACTGGAACATGTTTTACTGAGAATGTGGAAAACAATCTAGAGATGTACCGATTCAATATTAATATCTGTATCACTCCTGATATTGAAACCTCAGGTATCTGTATCGGTATGGAAAGAGAAAACAGTGGATTGGAACAGTAGTAATTTTTTAATACTTACTGCTCCAAGAAGGCTGCCAAGTCTCTGGGTGATGCCCTGAGATGCTCAGACAAATCTTCTTCCCCACTTCAAATCTCCCAGTTGGCTGTAAGAGAGAAAAAAAAGACAACTGACTGGATATGACACAGACAACAAATGATCCAAAGTTTTTACAGACAGGCTGAGGTTAGAAAACCTGAGAACAAAACATACTAATTTAAATCTTTTCTGACATACAATAAAAATAAAATACATAAAATATGACAGAGAGAAAAACTGCATAAGAAATGGACATTCAAAATACTTTGGAATAATCTTATTTCCATGGTTATTATAGCAGGTGTGTTAATGTAAATCAATCTCATTCTCTCAAAAACAGTGCAGTGAATAAACAATCAGGACTTGATTTTGAACATGACACCTTCCACGGCCCCTGGTTCAATAAAGTGCCACTAAGGCTAAGATTAGAGTCTAATCTGATGTGTTCCTGTTCTGCTTCAGGAGAAGGGACTAAAACATGAGCTTTCCCTCCATCTTACTGTCAGCAGGATGATGCTGGGAGGCTTCATGGGGTATTCCGGGGGCAGCACAATCCTGCCATGGTACACTCCACCATCAAAATCAGAATCTGGAGGCCCGCGTACAGAAAAGTGCCATTCAAAGAGGTTGTCCTGGAGCCACAAAGAAATGTCACAATTAGTGCAGATTAGAATGTGTGAACACATACAGGAACATGCACTGACTGGAGGTGACAGCTGGCAGCAACGTAACATCGGTCTGTTGTATTGATAAGTAACGACGAGAAGAAACATCTCCTGAGGTAAAAGCCTGATGTTGAAGTGGTGAGAATCTGACTGAATCTTTGATCAGATGATGATATGGTCAACATTTCTTGTTTTGAACTTACACCAATTTACACTCATTTCATTATTCCATGGCTCCCACTAATATAATGCCTAATGCTGACTTGCTTCTACAGCTACACTGAGCTCAGTAAAGATCCACCCTGTCAACCTGTAGAGTTTTAAAAGACGTGGCGTGGTCTGCAGACCATCTGGGTGAGATTGTTTTCAACGTACGTCCAGTGGCTGGGCGTGGTAGTGCTCCGTCGGATCCCTCAGTTCTGCAGCTTCCTTCATTAGCCTCTTCACCGCTACGACAGGGACAGTGAAAGGAAGAGTTAGTGACCAAGCAGATGTTATCGGCTCCCATTCTTCTTCTCAGCTACTCCTGATCTCCTGCACTTCCAGAAGGAAACCAGCACTTCTTCAAACTGTTGTAGTTATTTGAGCTGAGAATCAGAAAAGCCAACACCCAAGTATATTCCAATGAAAAATTACCTTCTGCACAAATTACTAGCTTTAAGCTCTTATTTATACTGAGAAAATGTGGGAAACGTCTGGGACATGGATGGACTGTGTCATATCACTCATAGAATATGAATCTGGACCAGATGGTTACACATGGAGACATTTCATTATTTTACACAGAAAAATTAAAGGTGTCCTAGAATGAAAAATATAAGGTATTCAGTATTTTTCTTATAATACAACATATTTTTATTTTCTTTAACAGTAAGCAGGACCATGTCCATCCTGCGACTTTTCATCAAAAGACACTTGAGGTCTGTTAAATTTTGATGTTTATATACGCGAAGACTGAATTGAGTAATATTCCCTTTTGGTATGCATGAAATCCTTGTAAGTATACTTACTGCAGCATCATTAAGGCAAAGTACACACTCAAAGCTAAATCCCTCATATAAGTAAGACAAACAAAGCTTTAACTTTAAATGTCAGTTGATAACCATAAAGATTTGTAAATTGAATTTCCATAGCATCCCAGCTCTGAGTTCAAGGTATCAGCTAATGATCAGAACTTGGCCTGAAACACACACATCTGCTGCTTCAGTCTAGCTACAGAAAACATCAGCATCCTAGGAAGGTTACACAAGTCCTGCTGAGGACGTTGAGGATTATAGCTATCTGAAAGGGTGGGGTTACTTCCTGCCTCGGTGAAGGACATAAAGTCAGCTCCTACGGCACTGCTGGCTGTAAGGCAACAGCTCATCATGTTTAAGCAGAGAAGTGAACGAGCTCTTGAGAAAAGTGCCTGGAGAAATAAATCACATGGTTCTTAGAACAAGGACAGGAGTAACAACACGTGCCAATGTCATTTTTCTAGCTCATGTGGAAAATTCATAATGTATACATCAAGTTCAGAGGGAAGTCAGTCTGCCAGGCAGCTGGGTCAATATATAGTCAGAAATGGCAAACGTCATGAGTGACCAGGCCAGAGTGGGAGAACACAGGATGGGAGTGAAAGTTAGCATGGAATTAGAAAAAGGTAAAGTCTAATTTGGAGGCTGCTCAGGCAGTCAGATTTTATTTGGGATCCAATCATCAAGAGACTGCTGGGATGTGAAAAAATTAATCCTAAAATCTGTAAAACTGAAGAAACAGATGAAGATAAGGGAGAGCTAGAAAAGTGGATGGGGGGCAATAAAAAAGTGATGATGGTAAGATGAAGTGAGAGGAGCTGGAAGCTGTAGGGGAGAAGAAAAGCAGTGGAGCAGAGATCGCCTCATAGCACAACATTTTTACAGAATGTGGTCATCTGATTTTGCCGAAGGCCAGCCACTCTGAATTCACCACACTTATCCTGAACTGCAGGATGAGGAGTCTGCACAGCTCCGCCCTCCTCAGTGTTCTCTATATTCAGAGACTGAAGAGCTTCAGGATTACTTATGATTTCAATTACAAACAACAACAAAACTAAAATGTGGATAAAGACTAAGTCTTAACAGGTTCTGCATCATCTTCATAAGGTCTCTGGTTTTAGTTCTGGGATCGATTTGCACATTTCAGATCAAAACTTGTTCACAGAACCCGTCTTGCTGAGTGGGATGATAGGTGGACATTTCCATGTCTATGCTTGCATATAAGTGCTTGAATAGATGAACGCGTTTCCGAGAATGAACCAGACTTGTGCAGCTCCACAATTCTCTTCCTGATATTTTGGCTGATTTCTTTTGACTGTCCCATCATGACAAACAACAAAGCAGATTGTTCCAGTTGGGACCTTAAAATACAAGTGAACCTCCAGTTAACTCAAGTTTGTCAGTAACCAACCAGTAGCTCAGCCATGGTGGTGGTGCAGGTTCAGGACGGCCAGCTGGTTCTGATATGTCACATTTCCACTGATGGACGGATGTCTGGTCTGTACCTCCTCTGGCTGCGGCGCCCAATGCCAGCGCAAGTCTCACACATAAATATTAATCAAAGACAGAAAGTGAAAGGAGCATTTTTCACTGCAATTATAATAAAATGAGAAGAACAAGAAATGTTGGGAGAAGGTGATAAGAAGTATCTTTTATTATTTATCATTTCATATGGAGAATAGCTGAACTGCTGTTAAAGGGAAAATAAAATGGGTTCATTTGGGTGTTTTTGTAGCTTTTTAAAGAAGTTACATTTTATCATTCAAATGTTTCTTATTTGAAATACTTGCATTGAATGATCTTTTTAAATCTAAATCCCATCTTACGTTCTATATACACCAAAAAGAAAAGATCAAGAAGCAGAAAATAGTCAACGATTATTTTTTTTGAACAACCAATACCTCAGTCTTCTGTGAGTTAGAGCACGTGGCTTCCCCTGCTTAGTCTCATATCCCACCCAATCCTTCATTTAATGGTAAGCTGAGTGGACAAGGAAAGGCCTTTCCCACAAATGTGCCTATGATCTCAGCTGAGTCGGGGAGGTCAGGCCACTGGCCCAAGGCGATGGGTTGATAATCCCTGCATGTCAAATCATTTTATGTAACACACATTTTGAGTGTCTGCCACTGGGAATGAGTCACAGAAGGTCCAGAGGGGAAATAGGAGATTCTGTTGCATAACAACAGACCAAAACCAGAGACGTGGAGGGCCTGAGGGAGGGAGGGAGCCAAACTCCTCAAAAGTGTAATCTTTCCTAATTGCTTGCATGCCTCTGCTGTCACCACTACACAGCAGAGATGAAATATGCCTGATTACAGTATAAACTGGTGGGCATGACAACAAACAGAATCAATGATTTTTCGGTCTCATTAATAATTTGAGATAATCCCAAACTGTGGTGGTATAGAACTGCTCCATGTGCTGTATGAATGTTGTGGTGTATTTTTATCATTGTTTTTTTCTTTATGTTATGTATTTATTGGTATTTATTATGTTATTTATTTGCCAACTAAATATTTATTGCTAACTAAATATTTAGCTACCAAGATAAATATTAGCAGCCAACTTAATATTTAGTTTGAAACTGTGACATTTATAAATTAATGAGTAATACAGAGAAAACATGACTTGATTTTTTTACGAAAATCCAAACTTTGCTGTTCACAAAGAAAATTGCCCCTTGGGGGATAATAAAGTTTATCTGATCTGATCTTAAACAATCCTATATGTAGAATACCCCATCAGCTGGGTGCTTAGTCATTTCAGGTAAATTTTTATAATTTTTTTTTTTTTTTGCCACTGTCTGACGCCAAATGTCATACTACATTTCTAGTTTTAAAAATTATTTTCAAAATTATTTCTGGAAGAATTGAAACTATTTTACTGCAAAGTCTATGCATTTACTACTCCAAAATATAATCGCATCTAAATACAAATTTTTCCAAATACAAACACGTGGGAATCGGCCGATTAGGAATTTTCCTCTGAATACAAATCGCTACAACTCCAGAGAGACAGGTGGACCTTTGGACCTTCCTCTTAACACAGGATAAAACTGATAAAGAACCAACTAATGCTTTTAAATGTAGATGGAACATAAGCAGGTTTAAATAGTTTCTCTGCTCTGTGAGGCAGAAGACTGCAGCTCCAAGGAGGAGCTGCATGGAAATATGTGATTCTTTGTGAGAGCAAGCATTTAGGCACCCTGAATGGTTGCCATGGGAGATTAAAGGATTTCTCAAGCATGCATGAAATAAATAAACAATACAATAAATTAAAGAGTGGAAGCAACACTCCAGGTACACTGAAAAAGGAAACCAGTTGAACCAACTTAATTGAATTGCTGCAACTGGTAACAAGTTATTCAATTAAGTTTAACCAATTGCATTAGTTTACTAGTAACCCTAACCCTAACCCTCAAATAAAGAAGTGAACTAATAAAATAAAGAAGTGAACTAATAAAGGATCTTTTTTTGGCTCAGGTGGCTTTTATTTGAGAGCAGTTAGTTAGACAGGAAATAGGGGGAAGACATGCGGCAAAGGTCATCAGGCCAGGAATCGAACCTGTGACGTCCGCATCGAGGACTAAGGTCTGCTGTGAGTTGTGCTCTACCCCTGCTCCACAACAGCACCTGGTCGGTACAGGATCTGTCCCTGGTGAAGCTTGAGTTTGTAGGACACAAACGCCGCATTAAAGTTAATTGTTTCAAGTAAAGTCAAAGTAGAAAGTTCCCCTGAGTTAAAAATATGTAACTTTTAAGTTAATTCAACACAAACAGGTAAGTTGTCATCATTAAATCAAAAGAATTAAGTGAGATTAATAAATAAGTCCACAACATGAACTACAACCCAAATAAACTTTTAGATTGTATGTTTCTGATGAGGGAGCAACATAACATGATGCAAAGCTCAAAAAAGTACATTTTACATAACACCTCACCTTTACATATTGGCTTTGTCCAAGTTTATTTTATCTTCTTATGATAATAGGCTTCACAGGTCTATTGTGAATCTGAGCTGGTAACATGCAGATGCTGCAGTGTTCTGGCTGATGTGCAGCAAAAACTCAGTGGTTCAGAACGTTCAGCGTTTCACTCTCAATTTCAGTTCCATTCTGAAACAACTGACAATGTCTGGCAACAGCAGCAGGTGAAGTTAATGTTTTAAACTAACACAGAATGTTCATCTGAGAGGGGAAATATTGAGAATACTGAGATGAACAACTCAGCTTTTGACTCAAGAAATTTGAAACACAAAAATATGAGAGATGCAGGTCAATTTTATGTACAAATGACTGTAAAACATTATTAGCTACAAATTGTTACTTTGTCATCCCAGCTGCAGTACTAAATCCACACCACAGGTCACAAGTTAATAAACTGAACTAATCATTTATCTACAACTCTTCAGTTCTACCAACAGCCTGGTTTCTTGTTCTGCAAGAAATACTGATTTATTTCACAAATTAAAATTACAAAAAATCATACATTCTTACCACCAACTCTATGAAAATTTTAATAAAGTAGACTTAAATAATCACAAACTCAGTGGAACCTAAAGGAATTCAGGTGCCTTTAAAGTTCAATCAAAATGTCGTGTTAGCCACCCAACAACCTTTCAGCTATTGCTCTCCTATACAACCTGGGCTCACTATAAACTATTTTAATGTCTAATCTAACCACAACTTTTCTATATAGGTGGCAGAAAAAAAGACAACAGACAGAGCCTTTAATGTGAAATGATGGGTCAACCCATTTGATCATGGGAGTCAAAAATGTGGCCTGAGGGCCACTTGTAGTTCTTGACCACAGCTCTAGAATTGTAAAACATTATATATGGACATTTTTAATAGAAAACTTTAGGAATAACACAAAGTATTTATCTTTGAATTGCCATGTCTCTTGCTTTGTGGTCCTATAGTAAATGGGACCACAAATCTTCAGCAACATCTAGTGAAATAATTCGTTAAACTTGCCTAAATATAGCAAAACTTTGAGGAAAAGAAGAGAGCTGTCAGAATCATAATGGTTTTTGACCTGGACAATGGATGAGAAAATAAAAATCTGTCAAAAAAAGCAACCCGTTTCTTCTATTAACCCAAGCCTTAGAAAAAACTTATGTTTGGACCTACATTGATTTACAGATGCCTTTCCTTCCAAAATTCACAACATTTGTTTTTGCTTTTTAATAAAAAGAAAATATTTTTTGTGGCCCTCTAGCACTTTCCACATGATGAATTTGGCCCACGTGGTAAAAAGTCTGGACACCACTAGAGGTTAACAGCTGCTAATCAACGTGCAGAGCAAAATCTAAACATATGCTCACAACCTCCAAACAAACACTGCTAGACTAAAAACCCGGGTTTAAATAAAATGTGTATGAGTGAAAACGTAACGCTCAGTGTATCATTTTCATCTGCTTGAACCAATGATAATGTGTTGGGTTATTCTGACTGCTAAACAGAAGGAAATGAAAGCAATTTCCATACCGTCTTAACAACTGTAGAAATTTCCCCAAATATAAAGTCAAACATAGCTCTACGTGTCAGTGTGACAGTTTCGGTTGACATTAAAGTTAACCGTGGACGATACACAGCTGTTATATAGCTATTATGAGAGTAAAGTGGTAAAAGTTGGTTGATTTTGTCATCTTTTTGGCAAATGTAGAAGGAAGAGGTAAACGACTTTGACAGAGAGCTTACCTGGACTTTTAAGGTTATATTTATTTTCCATGCTGGCAGACGCGACGTATTCTGCTTAATCTGGAAGTTCGTTAGAGTCCGCGGCCAACTCGTTCCAACACTAACTTACAGAAGACGTTACTTCCTAGGCTACCTGGAATGAAGAACCCGGCTAGCTTGCTTTCTGGCTGAGATGCGCCGACAGAGGGAGTTCTTCCTCAGGGTACGGGCTCCGGATGCAGCGGCTCAGGAGACGTTTGCATATAGTTTCGTATCAAAATCAGAAGGACGCTGTCTCTTAAGTTATCTGATGTTTCAATATCGAAACACTCCGTTTAACATTTTTAGCGTGACGTCATTTTGTCGAACGTAAACAGGAAGTGATTGTGAATCCTTATTCCCTATTATTTTGCAACTGCCAAACCAACTAAACGATGCATTACCGCCACCTATTGAGCTGGAGTGTGTTTCACTTTTTCCACAGTCTTGCACCAAATTGTCTCACTCTAATATTCTACACACGATTACCCCATTATGACAATATGGCAAACTGAGTGTTTACAAATTTATTAAAAATACAAAAAAATGACATTCACAAAAAATATTCACAACCTTTGATTAATACTTTATTGATTCATCTATTTTGAATATAAGACTAGCTCACCTAACCTACCTTCAGCAGTTAAAGGGCAAAAGTTTATTCTAGACAGGTCGCTAATCCATCACAAGACTGAAGTTATAACAAATAATGCAAAATTAATCGCAAAAAATATTGCAGAGTAAGGAGCGAGGAGAAGTGGTCGGTTTGTTCTCCATCAGCCTAAACCTTCAGCCGCATAATTCCTGAGATAGCTCAGGATAGTCTAAGGTGCTTTAACTAGAAGGCTTTATCAAAAGAAAGGTTTTGCACATGTTGACAAACCTATTAGTACCCCTCTGTCAATGATTGAAATCCCACAGTTGTCACTGAAATAACTTGAACCTGACACAACGATGAATAAAAATGTACTGAAAATTAACCAATTAAAATGCAACATTATTTTTAAAATGTGGTCATTTCTAAAAGCAAACTAATGAAACAGGCCTGAACAAAAATGATGATATATGCAACTTTATATTTTGTTGCAAAACTTGTCGATGTGATCACTGCAATCAGACAATTTCTGTAACTGCTGTTGTGGAAGAAATTATTACCAAGCACTGTCTGGTGAAATCACTCAATCAGGTTTATTTATGTGCTGTGCACAACACGGAGAGCTTGAAGGATAGGATCAATAGTGAAGCAGTTCTGGGTGAAAAGCTCTGCCAAGCAGAGACAACACATGAGTTTTATACCAAGGATAAGGGATCCAAAACAAGGGACAGACAGTCTGGTTCTCATGCAGCTGTAGGAAAACAACTCCCAACCTTATACATGTAACCCAAATAGTTTTATCCAGTGGTAATATACAAGAATTTAGAATAAACATATAGCAATATAACTAGCAGATATTACCTTATAATAATTTTCCACTACACTACCCATGAGACTTCAGCACCTGTTTCATGGGCAGGCCAGATATGCTGGTCCACTCCTCATCTACAAACTGTTCCATTTGCCTCAAGTTTGAATGGTGCCATCTGTGGACGGAATGTTTCAGCTCCTTCTGCAGATGTTTAATAGGATGTAGAGAGTTATGGGGAAGCATGGTTATTTGTCCAGACTTGATGCCACATGTCAACATGAGGTCCTGAGTTTGATGTCATGAGTGTGTAGGTCTGATGATATTTGGAGCAAAACCAACAGAATGTTAACGGTTACATTTGGGCCATTACTTTCAGAATCAAGAAAAATACCCCACTATAACAACGTCATCACTCTAACACTAAATCAGATGAGAAATCTGAGAACAGGTATAAAAACTGAGTGTAAGGTCCTGGTGGACAGTGCAAAACAACAAACAGATGTGGTTTTAATACTTTGCAAAGGAAAGCTAGGTGAGGTATTGAAAAGAAGTGTCACTATTAATTCATTAAGCTGACTGAAAGATGAAGTACGTTTGCTACTCTTCCTCACCCAGCATTTGCATAAACATGAAAATTAGAATAATTAGGAGTTGACTCATTTGTACTAATATCACCATCCTGTTGCAGCCAGGTTTCTGTGAGACAATATAAAACAATTCATGTCTGATGTAAAATGTTTGGGAGATTTGTTTTGTTTATCAAACTGTCCTGCTTGTTCAGCAGAATTATTCTTACTTGTTCCCTTCCTACCTCATGATGCAGAGCGTAGGTTTAGCTTCACAAGTGTCCCAGATAAATGCTATGTATAAAAAGTTAACACAGTTTAATTAAAAATAGGAACTTCTAAAGATGTTGACTCAATACAATGGGTCCCTCCATCTCAGAGGACATAGAATGACTTTTGGCTGAAAGTGACACTCAGATACCCTTTTACACATTTTGTTAACATTTTTTGTAATACAAGATTTGTCAAAAAAAGACCACATATTACAAAATGATGTAATCATTGTTAGTTGTGAGCAACACACTGTAATTTTTTCATACACTATTACAACCAAGCTCCAAGCCGCGGTCTGGATTACCCTATAAAGCTATAAAAAGGAAGCCTGACGATGACTTATGTCATAATAAATTAAGGGAAATTAAATGTTTCTGCTTGTGTGCTCACACACCAGCATTTGCAGTAAATTGAACGTGTCATATAAAGATGCCAGGGGCATTGCAGACATATACTGCTGCAACATCACACAGCTCAGGAGTCATACACCACTGACCCCTTGCCACTCTTTGCATGGCTATGCTGACTTTGGAGGATATGAAATGAAATGTACACATGGATGAACTACGTATTTCAGCTAAATTGGAACTGCATTAATGCTGCTTAATTGACAAGTGAGCTCTCGCAATGTATAAAAGTCAATGAAGGCTCACGTAATGTTGCTAAATTGCTCACATACAAGATATTACAATTGTAACTGGAAAAAATTGCATTTCCTGTGGAAATGCAGAGTGAATGCTATAAGCTGGAGGTGTTTGGTGAAAAGTGCAGAAGAATTTAAAGTCAATTGCAAAAAACTTGCAGAAATGCAAGAAATTGGAAAAAGGCATATAGAAAACCTGTTTAAGAGGAGTGAACATTTTCAGTCAATTCAAAAATCCCATCCAAAGACTACTAGAAATCGCTGCAGAATACTGCTTTCAAACCTATGCAGAAACTTTTAAGGTAAAATGAGCTAAAAAGCTACAGCTAGCTGAAATGATAGCTTATAGGGTATCACTTGCAAGTTGACCTACAACTTGCTAGTGATATGTAATATTTAACTGTTGAATCTACAGTAAAATACCCTATACAGCATGAATAAACCCATGTAAAGCTAAAATGAGCTGATAACTAAAACTAGATAAAAACTAATAATAATAGTGTTACATGCAGCCACCACTAATCAAAGAAAGGAAGCCTTGTTGTTTATTTGAAAGCACAAGTGTTCAGATGCATACTCTATGCACACCTCAACCCAGTTATACACAACCAATAACACAGAGGCATAGAAACATGAAATCTAAATAATCATGAGGCAGAACATAGCACAATATGATTCAAAAACATAAAAGATGTCAAACAACAAGGAAAATGGGAGAGAAAAGCAGGAGAATAAAGTAAATTATATCAAATTTCACAGAAGGAACCAGATTATCAAATTCAAACAGGAACTGCCTATAGACAGGAACAAGACTTTTAAAAGGTTTGCACACATTAAATGTGCAAACTGAACACACAACTGAAGTCCAAAGCATCATGGAATCAAATGTAATGTTGTACTGTGTTTTAAAAAATTCCCAAACAATTACCTTTGCTTCTGTCTTGTTTTCATATCTAAAATGTATCATGGCTCTGTCATTCTCCACTGATGAGTCTTTAACAGATATTTCAGTAGTTTTGTGTAAACAATCAAAAATGTCTGGAAAATCGCTGTATTTAGAATAACATTTTAATCCAGGGCCAAAAAATAAATAATAATAATAATAAAGAACAGAAAATTACTTGCTTTAAGCATAAAAGGACTTTGGAAAGAAAAGGTTTTGAATTTCATTCCAAAAAGTTGTAAAACTCATACGACAATTTAATATAAATTACTGAAGTACTAGTATTTGGGTCAATTAAAACAAAAACATCTCAACATACACCAGTACTATAGCATGTTTTACAAAAGGCTACACATTTAAGCAAGGTTCAGAAGAAGTAACTCAGTTAGCAGTATCTGAGTGTGTCTCATGCCAGAGATTTTGTTGAAACGTTCTTAGAGCAAAACCAGTCTGTTCTACTACTCACAACTCATCATCAGATCTACAACAAAAGGTTGTACTGCCCTCTTCCGGCCGTCCAATCCACACTAACTGAGTCTACCACAGACCGCTCAGGTCTTTTCAAGGGACACTTTTGCTCACCATCGAGCACAGACAGAGCATTGCTTACATCCTTCTTTACATCATCCACATTTTTGTGCATTAACAGCAATATCACGGTTTACTACTGGCAAGAAATAAAAATGACAAGCAAAGCACTGCAGGACTTGACTGTAAAACTTAACATGTGATAGTCTGAAGTTAAATCTCAAGTGATTTAATATTGAAGTCTCCAGAGAGTACAATTTTTGAGTCTAAAAGCTCTTACTCTGAATTTTATTTCCACTTTTACTCTGAAAGGTCGCGTCCATATGTTCCTGTTGACGTTACAGACGTTGAAGTAAAACGTCATTACGTTTTAATCGTGTTTTGAGCGCGGGAGCTTTGAGGAAATTTGCCGACATCAGGCAGAAAACATTGCAGGTACTTTCTATGGAAGCTTCCTTTTAGCTCAGCACCGACTGTTGCTAAGGAGGTTTAGGAACTAGCCCGAACCTAAGCTGCCAGTCCACTCTGCGGGGCTGGCAGCAGCTTTAAGGAGAGGAAATAATCAGGTATCGAAGGCACCTGGTTTGTGCTAATGCTAGGCTAAACAATTGCATAAGTATTAAAATAATTCCGGTGTGGCGGAATAAATACGCCTCAGAACAGTACAAGTTGTGGCGGTACAGTTAAACAGGAACTATCATCTTGTTAATATGCTCTAAATTGCGACCCAACCCTACTTATAGTAGTGTTGTAGTGTTTTTACTGTGTAGCGTACACAGTGAAAAGAACAATAGCAATTCTATGATATTTAACAGTCACAACGTATTCTGATCTGACAGAACACCGGCAAGTAATCAAGTTCTTTAGTAAAGATAAGCCGGGTGTTTTTACTATCTGAAATCACAAAAAAACCGAAGGAGTCTCTGTCTTATGGTACAAAACTGACAGTCACTTGTCTGCGCCCCCTGTCGGCCAGGTGTTATCATGGCGATGAGAGGAGAGACGAGAGTGGAGGTAGAGACGGAGGAGGAGGAGAACTACGGCCCACAGCCTCTCTCCAGACTGGAGGTAAAGTCTCCCGACTGCTTTCTGTGCTGGTTTAGTTAACACTAGGGCTGGACAGTAATATATATATATATATATATATACACACATATAATATTGACTCCACTCCGATAAGGAGCCGCATAGTATTCCGGGAGATGTAGACTTTCGTTGCTCAACCTCTCACAGCGAACTAAGCAAGGTTGGTGTGGCATCAACTAACTTTCTCTTTGGTTACCTAGCAACAACCTGTTGAGTAACCTTCAGGTTTCTCATGTCTCATAACTGCTTAAAAATAAACGAGGTGGGGATAAAACAGGAAAGACCACGCATTTCACATATTTAAAACAAGCTAATCAATATATATTAATATCTACTGATATGAAACGCTTATATTGTGATAAGTTATCAGCCATATGGTTCAGCCGAAGTTTAGAGCTTAGTTTGTTTTTGTTTTAAAAGTTATTAAATGATTTGTCATGTAAGTCACTTTGAACGGCTTGATTGCTGAAATATGCCATACATATAAAATTGTCTTAACTTAAGATTTAATATGACATTAAATTACATAAAATACATTTGTCTAAGCAAGTCTTCTGCAGTTTGATGGGTAACACCATGGTATTCACAAATAATAGGAAGGTCAAGTAAATGTCAACAGAAGACATGCTACGAATGTGTCTAAAGTGTCTGTAAATAAATCATTTGTATTTCAGTACTGGTGGGCCTGCCCCCTGCTGGATGCTGATGTTGTCTTTTTGCCTGCAGCATTGTGGGATTAGTGCCAGCGACATCAAGAAGCTGGAGGATGCAGGGTTCCACACCATAGAAGCAGTGGCCTACGCACCCAAGAAAGAGCTGCTCAACATTAAGGGCATCAGTGAAGCCAAAGCAGACAAAGTTTTAGTAGGAAATGTCCATCCTTCCATTTACACAAGCTAAAACTGTACTTTTATTTAGCTTGGTTCATTTATAAGCTCAAATCTTCTATGTTTTCCATTGCATGCATTAAAAGAACTCTGACTGCTTCATTCTGTCCACTCCAGCGAAATGAAATGAATGGACTTGTGGTTGTGAAATAGTTCCTCACTGAGATGCTAATAATGCACAGCTGCACTGAGCGTTTTCCATGTATTAAGTTTAACAGCATTACTTAACAATGTACTCTAGTCATCAGAGAATTAATGGTTAAGTAAAGAAAATTGTGAATTAATCGTTGGTATTTTCTGCACTTATGCTACTTTTTTTACTTTCTCTCTCACTGGTGTCCTTGGTTCTGCCCTTGCAGGCAGAAGCAGCCAAGCTGGTGCCGATGGGCTTCACTACTGCTACCGAGTTCCATCAAAGGAGAGCAGAGATCATCCAGATCTCCACAGGCTCCAAGGAGCTGGACAAATTACTGCAGGGTGTGGCCCAGTGACTGCCTGTCAGCAGTGACTTCTACACCATTGGGAGGGAGGCTGACCTTGCTGAGTCTCTGTTCCTGTGCAGGTGGGATCGAGACGGGTTCCATCACAGAGATGTTTGGAGAGTTTCGGACCGGAAAGACCCAGCTGTGCCACACGCTGGCCGTTACCTGTCAGGTAGCATCCTGTTTGACCAGGAGCTGAACATGGAGGTGTGTGAAGAGGTGTGTTCACAGGAGCTGGTTTTTCTCTGTCCATAGCTGCCTATTGATCAGGGAGGTGGAGAAGGGAAAGCAATGTACATCGACACAGAAGGAACCTTCAGACCTGAGAGACTGCTGGCTGTAGCTGAAAGGTAAACACATTTATACTTATATTTTTGTTTAATGTACTTAAACATGCCAAAGTGTTTGAACCCTTCCTGCTTGTCTTTTATTTGCTGGGGTTAGGTATGGGCTAGTGGGCAGCGACGTGTTGGACAATGTGGCCTACGCTCGAGCCTTCAACACAGACCACCAGACTCAGCTGCTTTATCAAGCCTCTGCCATGATGGCTGAGTCCAGGTCAGCAGTGATCTCAGTTACATCTGAACTATGATCCATTGCAAAAGTCTGCAGGAATTTCTTTATACATTAAGACGGACATATTTTGGCTTCAGTGACATCAGACGCTCACAAAGCATTTCAGTTGAACTTCTCAGTGTAACTGGTATTTTCTCCAGGTATGCCCTGCTTATCGTGGACAGCGCCACTGCGTTGTACAGGACAGACTATTCAGGCAGAGGGGAGCTGTCGGCCAGGCAGGGGCATCTGGGGCGGTTCCTCCGCATGCTGCTCCGGTTAGCAGATGAGGTACAGCTCTGTGACCCAAACCCCTTGTTCTGATGTAGTGGACATGTTGGTTGATCATGCCTTTGCAGATCAGCCAGGCATCCTAGCAGCTGTTGTAACACAAACAAGTGAGACTTATGTCTTTTTCCCTCCCCCCTCTAGTTTGGGGTTGCCGTGGTAATAACCAACCAAGTGGTGGCGCAGGTCGATGGGGCAGCCATGTTTTCAGCAGATCCCAAGAAACCAATTGGTGGCAACATTTTGGCTCATGCTTCCACCACAAGGTGTGTTTGACTCTAAATAAGATTGTTTACTCCTCAGCCGCACCTCCAACCATTTCTCCTCTGTCTAGGCTGTACCTGAGGAAAGGCCGAGGAGAAACCAGGATCTGTAAAATCTACGACTCCCCCTGCCTGCCGGAGGCTGAAGCAATGTTTGCAATCAATGCAGATGGCGTTGGAGATGCCAAGGACTGAGCCTCCCTTGGCCAGCAGGGGGCTGTAGTGGGCTCAGGAAGAGCTAGAGTAAAGTGTTCTCATGGTTGGTTGACTGTTCATCACAGTCAGTAAATATCTCCTACCTGGACATCAGGTCATATTAGATCTAAACATTCCTCAGTTACATGATGAGTATCAGTAACAAGACCTTCATAGAGTACTGACAATGTAACCTGGGAAACCTGAACAAATGACTTCAATGGACAATATTTGTCTAGAGATTTTGCTGAGGCTTGTGTGTCTAAGTTTAGCCTCAGAAGGCAGAAATTTTATTTAAAATGTTTTTGTCCTTAAGCTGTTCTGTCCATATTCCATTCAGAACTAAATTTCTGAATTATTTGAGCAGTGTGTTAAGGGATCCTTTAATAAACTGGTAACTAATTCAGAACCAAGCAGTTTCATTTCATTAAAATTTAATATTGATTCAGATTTACAGGAAACGACGATCATTTTTTTCATTGAGTGCTAACCAAAAAATATAAGTGCAATGATGTCACTGTAAAAATAAGACAAGTAAGACTTTTCTGGCAGCTGCTGCAACACTTGAGGCTTTAAACACTCAAAGACCAAGAAACCTGCTGCTGCTCTGAGATCAGCTCATCTGTTACTGGGCCAGTGGTCATTGGAGGCAAACATGCTGCAGTAGCTTCAATGGGTGTAGTAGTCAGGTAAGCCTGCTGCTTCTTAGACTGACAGTTGGAGGAAAAAACCCCAAAGGGCTGAAAAGTTTGCAATAAAGGTAAAATCAATATATGTAAAGCACAGATGTGGAATCAATAAATACAATCCAAGCAATTTAAATAAAAAAAAAACCAGTAACTCGAAAAGTAACCACATGTCATAAAATAATAAAATGGATAGTTTGAGAGACATCTATTAGTGAAGGAAAACATCCCAAACTGTCAGTTTTGTTTGTCGGTTAAAAGCTGAAGCTGAGCCTCCAGTTCATATGCTTCTTCATCCTGAAGACATGAGATGAAAGTTATGGTTTACATTTCAGTATCACTTTAAAAAAAACACATTTTATTTAACCATTCTTATACTAGGATGTCTTTTGAGATGAAATCTGTTAAGGAGACCTGGCCAAGAGGCATGGGAATATAGATATGTTCTAATGAGACAAGATTCTAAATGTATATAATTAGTTTGCATCTGCAAACATTTAGAACTGCAGACAGAAATGTGCATGTGTTCACAAGCAGAAGGATCTTACATTGTCTGTGGGCATCTTCAGTGCCAGCCTGGTCCAGTTTGTGGCCTCAGAGATGTTCCCCAGATCCTTGTGACACTAAGCAAAACAGCAGCAGCTTTACAGTTCTCTAATGTCTTCATAAAGGCATCTGTATATACTACTGTATTGGGATTTGATCTAAGCTGTTGAGTTTCAGGGAATTTCCAGTTACCTTGGCGATGTAAAGCCTGACGTTCCTGGAGAATCCCGGCCTGAGCTCCTCTGCCTGCAGGACAACACATGAAGGTCACCAGGACAACACATGAAGGTCACCAGGACAACACATGAAGGTCACCAGTTAGAGAGAAATAAACACTTCTCTGTTACTGGCGGAGCTAAACGTCAGAATGTGACTTTCATTTGTTCCATGTTTCCAGTGAACTGACTTATTCAATTTAACCAGACAGATGCAGTTGCAAATCAGGAAATAGTCAAAATGGCAACTAATTGTTAGCATGTATGTCAAAGTATTTCAGGTGACTGATATCAGAGGTCTGGTTTAATCCCACTAAAGTGACTAGAGTCAAATGTAGAAGGATCTTCAGGGATTTATAGTAAACCAGGATTATAATCCTTACCACAGTTAACCATAAAACATTATTGATATTTGTTCAAAATATACAACTGTGATAGCTATCTACCTTGTTTCTTACTGCTCACCCAGGGAAATAAACCAAACTAATTTATTGTTATTCGGGATAATTCTTGTTGCTTTAAAAGAAAAATAAAGAATATCTAAAAAACTTGGCTCAGAGAAAATCCCTCCCTGGCTCTGAAAGGATGTGACACGTGAGTGGAATTTTCATTTGTATGATTTTTTATGTTCGTTTTCCTCTGGATGTCCTAAAAACTGAAAGAAGTAAAAACAGAAAAGCATTTAATTGCTGTGGTTTCAAACTGCTGTTAGCTATACAGGCCAATAATACTATATTTCTCCAACTTTTACTAGTTAAAAAACACAAGATTAACATGTTCATAGATACATATTTAACAGCACTATGTGTCCCATGTGTTCAAACAGACACTGACCATTAGATGTGTTGATTAACAGTCTAAATTTGTCATATTGATTACATTTTAAATGCATGCATTTAAATTGTAAGACTGGGCTGCTCAGCTTGAACGTTTTCCACAAAAAGCTAATCAATTTATCATTTTAATTTTATCTGGAGCACATAGAATTAAAAGGCGCAACAAGGCTCTCCTAAATTTGTATAAAAAAACTATTTATTGTGGTCCCCCAAATGCTTCTGAATTAACAATTCTGGACCTCATGGCAAAACGTTTCTACACTACTGCACAAACAGTTGGAGTTCAGAAAAGCAGCTCCAACCTTCAGGAAGTTCTCCAGGGCGTCATGAATGGAGGCGGTGGGGGCGCTCCGGTACAGCGCAGCAGCAGCCTTCTTCTCCAACCAGTCAAATGTGGCAACCTGCAGCCCCCCCATACACACACGTCAGAGAACACACACAGGTTGGTTGGAGGCTTCCATCAGTGTGTGATGGGTCTCACCTCGTAGCACCATCTGCCCAGCAGGTAGTAACACACAGGGTCTTCATCACTGAGGGCCAAGGCTCGATCTAGATGCTCCTGGATGGACCAAGGAGAGAAACAACACAGGACTGCTTAAATTAAATTACATCTATTTAGTATTGGCAAAAACATTATGTTTTGAGAAAAGGGTTCTTGTATGGCAAAAGTCCAGAAAAAAACTCAAAGGCTTCATTTATTAGTTGAACAGCAGCTCCTCTTCTGTCTCTCTGCAACAACCAACTGCACTGTATGAAAACCAATCCAGAACTGAGGACTGACTGGGGGTTTGAGAGGCCAGAGCACACACACACCCCCACGCACACACCAAAACCCAAAGACACTGATCCAGGAGTGCTTTCTATGTTAAGTAAAAGTAAAGAGTTCATGGCAGCTGTGGCTCCTTTACTGGCTTCATCTAGAAGAGACTGATGAGCAGATCACGTCTGATACGGTTTTCTAGTCTCCAGGAAGAAAAGAAGGAAACATGACTTTTCTTCTGGTCGGGCAACACTTCAGTCACTAGCTCAATAAAAGCTAAATCATTGTTCTGCACTAATCAGTCAAATTTTGCACAACTGCACTGTGGCACTCTTGCTGTACATATATTTACATATACATACTGTATCTGCATTTTTTGAATCTTTGCAAGGACTGCTCTAAGATGCTTTTTATATTGACAGCATGTTATATTTTATTTTTACTTTTATTTTGTCTACAATTGCTACTCAGTGGTGGTTGTTGTGTGTCTTGTCTCTATGCTGCTGTAACTGCAAAATAATTTCCCTACTGGGATGAATAAAGTAATTCTATTCTATTCTATTCTATATTGTCTGGGAGACAGACGGGGTTAAACACAAACCGGCCAGCGGATCATGGTCTCCAGGAGGAGAGCAGGAGTTGCTGTCGGCAGCAGCAGTGTGTGAAACATCGAGGTTTTCCTGCAGTTAAACTCTGATCGCCAACAATAAATCTACAACTCTGACTGTCTGCATACACACCAGGAGACAGCTGGGACATTATAATAATGAAAAAAAAAACGACCAGTAAAGAAAATGGTTATTAACTATGATGGATACTGTTAGTGCAATATGAAAACTCCAATACATTAAGATCCTGTTATCATCCCTCCCTCAGCCATGAACAGACCAGGAACACTTTGTCTTTGCTTCACAAAAACTCATAATTTTATGCAAAACTAATGGAAATTTTTCAAAACAATTCTATAATCAGAGGAATAAAACATTCTGCTGTCTAGCAAATCAGTAAACTCATATTTATATCTGTATGTTAATAACAGATGGGTGGGCGGCTACTTTACCTTCAGGATGTGGCCGCTCTTCAGTTTGCTGTGCATGCTCTCATGCTCTGAGGAAAGTCTGGTCAGCACAGCGAACCTGACGACACGACCACAAGACAGCCATGAAGGACGCAAACACTCCGGAGCTAGAAGGACACCGACTGTCTGCTGCTGATGACCTACCACTTATGACTCTCAGCATCCAGGCTCCTGTAGTTCAGAGCCAGCTCCGCCTCCTCCCGACCTGCACACAACAACCGTTAATACAAGAGCCTCTATGATGATGATGACGACGATGATGATCTGTCCAATGAGTCCAACACTGTCTCTAGCTGATCGGCTGCCCACTTGATGGAATTAGTTTTGAAAAATTAAGAAAGCAGAGGCAAGCTTCATTAGTCACATGGAGCAGATCAGCTCTGTGTGGATGGACCAGCTCCAGTCTGCAGGGGGCGCTGTCCTGCAGCCTGTTGATGCGTGTCTGCTTCACTGGACCCACAGCAGCAGCAGCAGCAGCAGGGCAGGGCTGCAGGGTCCTATGGCCCTTTGGACTCATCATGTGAATCAGCACTGATCCACATGTCAAATACTAAAATAATTTATTTATTTTTTTATTAAAAAGGATGTTTTTCTGATCACCACCACAGAACGCTGTCATATCCTGACTGGAAGCAGACAAACGTGGAACTGTGGTCACTTAGGGTTCTGTTCTGTTCAGGGCTGGGCAGCTCCATTCCTACAGACTTAGATCAGGGGTGCTCACAGTGCAGGTACGGGGCCATTTGTGGCCCTCTGAAGGATTTTGTGCGGCCCCATGACCTCAGTTCCAGAATGGAGTAAATCTGACCAGAAAGCTTAAGGTGATTGAAGCAAATAGACATGTTGTATCATGCAAGGTTAGATGATTTACACATAATTAACATCTTCTACTTAAAAAAAAAAACCCATATGAGGTAAAAAATAGATTCCAATATTTCTGCTTTCATCTTTTCTTTGAAGTGAACTGAAACACAAACATCAAGCTGCTTTTACTCAAACACAAATCATATATCCCACATCATGAAACTGTGGACCAGTCTCATAACGCAATCATGCAAAACCTTATTTTGTATCTACAATGATTTGCAGATCCGTTTTACACAAAAAGCTAACAATTTTGTTGATTTTTCATTTTTAGTTTTTTATTTTAATTTAATCTGGAGCAGAAGGAATTAAAAAGCACAAACGGCAGTTTTAATTTGGCATAAAAAAAAATATTTAGTGTGGTTCCCCAAAGTGCTTCTAAATGAATGATTCTGGACCTCATGGCAAAACATTTGTAAACCTCTTTGCTCCAGCACACCTCAACCAAATGACTGTTCCCTGCTCAGCATCCAGACGTTCAGCCTGCAGAGGCCTGGGAACGATTCACTCAGCCGGAGCTTTGAACCAGGGCCAGAACTGGCCTGGTGCTGAAGCTGGTCTGGAGCAAGAATGTCGGGTTGGCTGTGTCAGTGTGTCAGTGTGTGAATGCTCCCACCTTTTTGAGCGTAGCTGGACTTCTCCTGCTTGTCCTTGGCAGACTCGTACATGTCCTTGTAAGCGCGGGCCAGCCTCCAGAGGAAGTCCTTGCTGTCTCCGCACTGCAGCAGGATGAAGAGACAGTTAGGAACCTCAGTCATCATCACGAATACAAATACTTTTTAGTTTACATGAGCAGCAGAGAAAACTATTTGACATTTTACAGCCTAATGGATTCAAAACTTTGGGAATTATTTATCCGTCAATCTCCCAAAATCTCAGACACACTGAAGGACCAGATTCAGTCAGTTGAAGCTCCTGTCCACTTTGAGGACGGATTTTGTCCATCATGGACAGACAGCGACTCACCTCTCCTCTGTTGTTCAGCAGCAGCTGAAAGCCGTCTGCTTTTAAAGTAGCGTCTCCAGTGTGAAGGATGTCACTCTGAGCCAAAAGCAGAGCCAGCTCTCCATGAGGAACTTCTGCCTCCATCCACAGCCTTCCCTCCTCTTCCTCCTCCTCCTCCTCCTCCTCCTCAACTTTCCTCTCCTCTTCCTCTTGGGAGTCTTCTTGGCGGAGGGTGAGGACCGTGGCACAGCTTCTTTCCTCCTCATCTTCCTCAGACTCTGGCTCCGGTTCTGGTTCATCTTCATCGCGGTCTGTGTACTCAGACTCAGCGTAGGCCGTGGAGTACCTGAAGCCCAAAACAAGCACTTCATGCTGCACGGCCCCTACACAGGATTCTCAGAGGACACGACTTTAAAGCTACGTTCAAGACAGGATGCAACAAATATCCCTGTGAAAAGGCTGATATTAATACTGAATATGTTCTTTATTTATTCATTCTTTACTCATTTAGACGCTTATGGTCTGGTTCGATTTATTGGTGCACCTCAACAGGGGGGAATGATGTCATTACTAGTTACAGTACTGAGCTATTTTAAAATAGACTGAAGAAGCTTGCAACACTCGGGGACACACACACACACTATATATATATATATATATATATATATATATATATATATATATATATATACTGTATATATATGTTCATCTTAGAGAAGCCCCCTGCTGACAGCCTGGTGAGAGGGGACGACATACCCTCCTTCACTGGTCTCCTCGTTGGTGTTGCCGACATCCTGGCTGGCAGTAAAGTAGATAGAACTGGAGCTGGTTGAGTCGGTCCGCTCTCTGTTGACATGGCGACGACGACGGACCCTTTGACTGTCCTCCACTCCCTTTCTAAAGGTGTGAGAGAGAAAACAGCAGCCAGAGAAGCCCAGTTTCACTCTGGAGTACAGGACACACAGCAGAACAAGTGCTAAGCGTGGATCAGGTCCCAGCTGAAGGAAGTGGGTCACACTGCCAAACAGAACAGTTAGGAGGGGCGGTTGGTGAGTCCACTCACTTGACATCCTGGATGATCTGCAGGGCGATGTCCTGCAGCCCCCCGCGGAGCTCGGCCACCTCAGAGCGCAGCGAGGCCACGCAGCTCAGCACCTGGTCCAGCTGGATCCGGAGCTCCAGCTGCTGCTCTGGGGTCAGACCCTGCACCACAGCCTCCACCGCTGCCACGGCCTGCTGCTGGGCCTCCATCTCTGGGGACGGACACACACATCCTCTGCGCTTCAGACATTTTACTAATGCCTCTAGCATTTTTAATAGGGCCGCACTGTTAAGAGTTCTCTGGTCAATCACCAACCTTTGAACAGTCTGACTTGTCAATTCTGGCTGATAGTGATTTATTTATTTTTGTCTGAAAAGTCAGAGCTAAAGGGGACAGTGGCTGATTTTCAACTCAGCACCTGCAAATGAGTTTCAGACGTTTGCAATTATATGTGAGATCAGATCGGTTTCACATGGAAGACATCTGCCAATCGTCCATCACTCAAAATGAAACAAATCAGGGCTGATTTATCGGTGCATCTGTAATTTTTTAATTGCTCAACTAACTCCTGTTAATGTTGCAGTGACATGAATGATTACCTCAATATTCACTTCTAACACAATGCTGTGAAGGCATGAGTAGAAAAACAATGAAGGAAATCCCATGCTACTCATCCATTTCTGCTACTTACATGAAAAGGCTGATTTAAATAAATACATTTAAAAAATACAAACTGAAAAAATATTAAGAACTTTAATTAATTTCCTGCAAAAAATAATTGTTTGATAGATCATTGGGGAGATAATAGATCATGAATATCCTCCAGACAAGAAAATGTATTTGTTTCATAATACATTTGGAAATGACAAAATAATAACTTGTGTCGGAATGATTGATCACCAGCAATTTAGGACAAAATATCTCTTGAAATATTTATTCTAGTTGTCAATATAATCATACAGAAATGTCTTTATCAAGGACAAGCCCCTGAACTCAATGAGTTTAGAAGCAGACATGTCAGCATCTGAACAGCAGGGGGCAGTGTGAAGCTAACCTACCCTGAGCATCCAGAGGCTCCTGGAAAAGCGCCGCTCCATCCGCCTGGTCAGGCAGCCTGGCTGCTGGCTGGCCTCTTGATTCCAGCCTTTGGGACCTTCTCCTGCTCCGCTCTCTGTAAATTAGAAGCCCAATCAACCCCAAACTGGCTGTAGCTCCGACAGCGAGTCCGATTAACCCGTTTCTTCCGAGCGAAATGATCATTTCTCCGCATTCGCAGGTCTAGTAACCAGCCCTAGTTATTCCTATCGACGGCGGCCCATCATTTTGACTTTAACAACGTTTAGAGAAATAGAGATCCGACTATCCGAAACTGGAACCAAACAGCGATAACGGTGACATGTGTTCTGCCACCTGACCCGACCTAAGCTCCGTTTAGCAGCTACGCTGGTACCCGGACCGCGTAGCAGGAAGCGGCCAGTCACTCCGCATTTTATCCACAATATAACGACCAGAGTTCAGAAAGCAATTATTCTGATGTTGGGATTTTCATTTATTTGTCTTCAGGCAAGATGCTCCAACAGTTTGTAGTAGTGCTGGTGAGTACCTCACGAGCTCCTCCATCCGGCACGGTCGAAATTACTTCCGGTTTTGCTTTCGAAATAAAATAACTTTAAATTTAATAGTACAATGCATTTCCTGTGGATTTCAAAATAGAGGCATTGAAATTATAAGTAAACAACACTACCTACCACGTGCGAGTTTTAGAGGACACAATTGTTGAAGAGATAAACTTATCTTCTCTTAAGATAAGAAAGTTATCTTAAGTTTCTTTAAGATAAGAGTCTTATCTTAAATGTGCAGAAATTCAGAGAGCAGCCTGTATATCAGACAGGAGGCCTGCATAGATAACAGGGTAAAATGTTTTTCAATGATGTTGAAGAGTCAGACAGCTCTTGGTGCCTTTTCTAATCACATCATTGGTTACCCCATACTTCCTCCTTGGTCCTAATTGAAGCTGCAACACCAAAAAATCTTACTAATATCACTCAGTGCATGGTTCCTGCTTTGCCTGCACACTAAGTTAATGTCTTACTTTTTCCCACTTAAATCTTACCACATCAAGAGGATGTAAGGCTGCTTTAATTATTAATTATTATTAATTATCCTCTCAGTTTTGGATTTAACACCAGAAGTAGCATTAATGGTTCCAGCATTAAAGGTAGCAATTCTTTTTTTTCTCCTCCCATGCAAACTTTCCTTCAGCTTATACTTGCTCTTTTTGTTTCTTCCCTGTTTCTCTAAGTTCCTGATTCTCCCGCCTCACTGCTTCTGCATACTTTATCCTTAGTTTTATCTGCTGCACATCAATCTCTCTTTTCATAATTTCACATCCCCAATAGGCCATTCTATGATTTCCTCCAGTTACAACACTCTGGCTGTACTCCCTCTCTACACTTACACCTACACTATCACCATAGTCATGATCACCACCACACCTCCTTATCCCTCTGCAATCTTTTCCTATATGTCCAAATTCCTGACACCTGTAACATCTCATAGATGTAGGGATGTATTCCTTATACTGAACTTTACAAATAATAAAAAAAACATAATCATTTAGTTGTTTTTTGTGTTTCTGTGTAAAGTAAATTTGTGATGATTTAGCTTACACCTGTGTTGATTTAAGTGTAAACTAAATCAATACAGATTCAGTGTCCCTTTTCTCAACTTCTCTAGTTGATTTTTTAGCACTTTTACCTGTTACACCTTGTGTGGCTGTAAGTTCAACACAAGCTCCTTCATCTCCATCCCCAAAGGAACTTTTGAAATAACACCTCCCATAGGGGCCAGACCCGTCCTCTACCTTTGCAAATTTACTCACATTTATGTTACCAACAAAAGTCAATCTTATTGCTTTTCCTATCTGTTTGTCATTGCTGCATCCAATCAGCAGATTTCCATCTATAAGAACTCTAACATACCAACTTCCCCTCTCAGGCACGTGCAGAGAGAGGGGGGGGGGGGGGGGGTGCTTGAGCCCCTGCCCTTTTTGAGATTGTTTTTTTTAAATCTGTATGTCAGAAGGCCTGTTTGTGCCCCTCAGCAATAATATTTAGCTAAATATAATAATTTAGTAAAAATAAACTAGTCTGGCTGCCCTCAGTCTAATATTGACTCTCAGAGCCTCCATGTTGTTCAGACTCCGGGTCCATGGTGAGGAGGAGGAGGATCTGTGTCCTCTAACTATCAAATTATGGGCAAGAATATTTTTTCATACACTGGTTTGTGAATAAAAACGTAGGTCTGATGTTGACGTTAGAAAAACTGTTTCTATTTATATTTTCATAATGGTCCTTGCAATAGCGGAACAAAACCCGCCTCAGCCATTAAACTCAGAAACTCAGAAATTAAACTGCAGTTTTCTCTGCAGCTTCAGCTGCAGAGAAAACTTCTGACTTTAACTTCATCATTCTGCTAAAAGCCCGGTTCACTACAGGCAGCTTGAGTCCAGGGCCGTGTAGAGACCTTTGGAGGGTCAGGGGGTCAAATTTAAAAAAGGGGCACATTGAACAAAAATACAGTACAACAACATAACAACAACCCATATTAATCAAGAATCTAATTTGATCCTACTATATCATTGCCATCATGCGGGGAAATTCAAAGCAAATCTAGTCTATATTTTCCTCATCAGGTATAAAGTTTCTGTTTCTGCTGCTGACAGTCCTGGAGGGCTGAGCTGATCTGAGACTGGAGCTGTTAAACAGATCAGAGGAGAGAAGGTCAAAGGTTATGAAATAAGCTAATTTGCTGCCATTTTACTAATTAAGCCCTAATAACATCTATTTAACCTCTAGAACAACGTGGCTGCAGACTGATTTATAGATCAAAAACTCAAAGGGCTTAACTCTATATAATAGTTTGATGTTAAACCTCTGAGACCTAGAATTATAAGACTGAGATATCAAGGCAAAGAAAACTCAGTAGCTGCTGGTAGGGGCCATTCAGGGGCCTCCAGACACTCAGGGGCTTTCAGACACTCAGGGGCCCCTAGAAATGGTTTAATTGTAACACAGATCATAGATCTAAACCTGTAGCATCATTTATAGAGAATGACAATGCTATTACATTTTATTTAATGCATTCAGCTGAGAAAAATAAATAGTACATTTAGGATTTAATTAGGAAGTTTACTTTGTAAAAGTTTAAAGAATCATCTTGATAGTTTGATTGTTGTGTTACCATGGCTACAATATGGTGTAATCTTTGTGTTTGAATTGGGTTTGTTCACAAATACATCACAGCAAATAACCAATAATCAGTGATTGATTTTAAACTCTGCCAATAAACCTGGTCTCCCTCTCACAGATTCACCTTATCTATATTTAAACATGTTAGGATGCTGAGGTTCTTAGTAGGACGGGTTCCGGAGGGAGCGGGGTTCTGTCTAAGGCCCCATATTACCTTGGGCCGGCCCTGGAGGAACAGCTGCTGCGATGCGCATCTCTGGAATCTACCTGGAATCTACCTGGAATCCCCCTGTGGCCCCTATCTGTCCGTCGATGCTTTGGAGACATTTTGATTCATTTCATTTCATTTTTTAAATTTGAGCCCCTGCCCCTCCAAAGGTCTCTGCACGGCCCTGTCCCCTCTAATGATTTGGTAAGTTTCGAAAGACTAAATATACAGTACAGACCAAAACACACAGTTGTGTCCAAACTTTTGGTCTGTACTGTATATCAGACAGATACCTTCATTCCATTATCTTACACACTTAACCATAGTGGGGTTGTGAGGGGTGCTGGTGCCTATCTCCAGCTGTCAACAGTCACCCTCTACAGGTCGCCAGTCCAACACAGAGACAGACAGGACTAAAAAAAAATGCACACACCCACAGGAGAATTTAAAGATATCATTAAACCTGACAGTTATTTGTTTTTTGACTGTGGGAGGAAGCTGGAGTACCTGGAGAGAAACCACACATGAACAAGGAGAACATGCATAGAAGGTCCTGGGAATCAAACCCAGCAGTGCTACCAACTGCACCACTGTGCAGCCTACACAGATTTCAATACTTAAAAAAACACAAACAAAAACATATATTTTCTCTTAATTTTATCTTTTTAAGATACATTTGCTAAAAAATAACAAAAAAAACAAAAATAACAAAACAAAGCAAAAAACCCCAATAATACTCAGAAGTGGAAAGTTTATCAAAAATGTTCAGTGTCTTTTCTTGCAAAACAAAAATCACATTTTCCTGTAAGATGTTTTCCCATTTTAAATAATATACTGTTTAACCTCATATGACCAAAACCTAATCTAGATATTTTCTTCTCGCTCTCGCCTTACTCCATATACTGTCTCTATCCTTGTTTCTCCACACCACCCCAATTTCTTCATGTGTAACACCTGCTACAAATCAACCCTCATCCCACAGCCACAACAAGCAGCTAGGTCAGCTTGAAGCTGACCTCCATATTTCTCATATGTAATAAAACTGTTGTCAAAACATCCATGCTGTCAGTGCTGCATACATTCTCCTTTGTGCTGCTTCATACACTTGTATTAACATCATTAATATCGTGGCACCACAAACAAAAAATGTGAATCACAAATCATCACTAATGTTATGTTTGACAGACATGAAAAATTGGGAGAGGGAAGGAGGAGTCATGGCACCTTTGCCCAGGTTTATTCATGCGCAGGCTGGTGTTGTAGAATTTGTTTGGCAAACCGTGAAAGAACTGAACATCTTTTTGTGGGTCTCACCAGTAACAGCAGCTCTGCAACAAAACATTGAAATTGATAATCTTTAAAAATGTCTACATTTTGGTCTAAAGCAGGGGTCTCAAGCTTCAGTCCTTAGGGGCTGCTGTCCTGCACAGGATGTGCCCCAAGTACAAAACACTGAAATGAAATGGCTTAATTTCCTCCTCCTTGTGTAGATCAGTTCTCCAGAGCCTTAATGACCTAATTATTCTACTCAGGTGTGGTGCAGCAGAGGCACATCTAAAAGTTGTAGGACTGCGGCCCTCGAGGACTGGAGTTTGACACTTGTGGTAAAGCATTAGAAAAGTATATATGAGCAAAATGTTTCTAAAATGCAGTAGAAAATGTAACCAATTAAAACTTCTTTAAACACATGAGGAGTTGAATGTTCTGTCAATCATTCAAAAATTATATCTAAGGTGCAAAGACAAGCATAAGATTAAAAATTTTAATGAGAAAGTGATGTGATAGATGAATGTGATACCAAAACTGGATGAGCAAGATATCTGAGTTGATTGTTAACATGTCATCAGTGATATTATGATTCGTTTAGAACCACTAGCACATGTCATGTTTTCTCATTTTACTCTAAGGTTCCTAAGAAGGTAACCTTAAAACACAACAGAACACTGGTTCTGTTTATGTGAAAGCATAACGATGTTCACACACATTTTTGAAGTTCCTTTTCAATCCTCAGTATCAATGAAAGCAACATCACACTCTGTTTCTTTTTCTGTTTTATTTCCACAAAAAGATTCAATTAAATCTGGCCTATCAGGAATGTTAGAGCAGAGTTGGTGATTTTCAGAGCAGGAGGATTGATGTAGAATCAAACTTACTGCATTTATGTCAAATTATGAATGTATGAAGTTAAGTTAAGGACCAGACCAGATTAATGGAATAAACGATTTATTGTCACATCAGTCAAACATGATAGGCTGCTGAGAGGATTCAGACCAGAAACACATTTTATCCAGTGATGAACAATTAAGTGAGATCAACCTTTTTAATATTCTGAGAGTTTGTGATCCAAAAAATTAAACCACAATCTTTTTTTAACACAAAATGTAACCCTGCTAGACATGTGTGCAGATAATTTGTTGAAGTTCTGCTTGATTTGAAATCAGAATTCAGTCTTCATTGGTAAGAGTCCTGAGCATGTCATATCTTGACTCGATAATATTTACTAATATACTTTACTAAGGTTCTCCAGATATAATTTAGAAGAAGGATATTATTATTATTAATGTCATTTTCAGTTGTATACATTTTTGGTTTTATTTTTAATAATGTTTTAATTATGTCAATTTTGGCCCTCCATCCAGGTGACCCTGCACATTTTCTGCAGAACTTAGTTCTAGAGCAGGAGTGGGCAACTCCAGGCCTGGAGGGCCGGTCTCTGCAACTATTAGATGTGTCTCTACTTCAACACACCTGAGTCAAATAATGAGGTCATTAGCAGGACTCTGGAAAACTTGACTGCACTTGGGAGGTGATTCAGCTGTTGGATTCAAGTGTGTTGAATCAAAGAGACATCCAAGAACTGCAGGACACCGGCCCTCGAGGACCACGATTGCCCACCCCTGTTCTAGAGTCTGACTAGATAATTCCAGAATTTATATTTTACCCTCACAAAGAAAGAATTTTGTTCATTCGGGTGCAGGTTTAAGCTTAGCACACACATTTTATCCCCTGGGTGAGAATGTAGCGGCTGTTGGGTGAGAAGCAGGGAACACAGTGAGCAGATCACCAGTCCAGAAACACAAAGGTCACCCCCCCCCCACACCCACACACACCCACACCCACAAACACACACGCAAATGAGCAGACAGAAGCCAGTGACTGAGTAATCTCAGCTGAAGAAAGCAGTTAAAGGAGACAGACCAGACTAAAACCATCTTCAATAAGAAACAAGGTTTAGTGTGTTGCAGAGCAGCAGGTGTAGACTGGACAAGTTAGATTTTGTGATACAAAGTTTTGAATCAAGATTTTTTTTTTCTTTGGGGTGAGATTTTCTTATAAAATGTTGCATTTCAACGGTCATTGTGTAATGACTATTGATTTGACTTTCCCGTGACCCGTTGATTCCTCCGCGGGTCAGTTTTACACCTCAGCTCTCCTGACTGAGTCCCGATTCCAGCCCTGCATGGTCTGGTCCGGGTCTGGTCCGGGTCCGGTCCGGGTCCAGGCCGGGGGCCGGGTCTGCATCTTGGCCCGCCCCTCTGAGGCTTCTCTCCTCCCTCTCCGGTCTATAAAACATTGGAGCATCTCGCACTAAGCGGTGTTAGCCAGACATCGGTGCTCGGTTGGAAGATGGCGGAAAGAAGCGTTCAGACCCGCCCCAACTGGCCGTGACCGGTGGAGGACAGGACCTGTGTGTGGTGTCGGTTCCCTGAAGCAACAGGTTGTGGTTCAGCCCAGAAACAGAAGCCTGCAGATGAAGGAGGACTTCAGCGGTTGAGGAGTTGAACATGAGCCGCCACGCAGGTACGGACGCCTGGCAGACAGGTGCTTTGTGTCCGGACACACCGAGGCCCTGACACGGTCCACAGCTTCGTCGTGGATTGTCTCCCCCCCTCCGGTCGGGAGTTGTTTGCGGTCTGTGGAATGTGCTTCGTCGGTTTCTCTGCTGCTCATAGAACAGGAACGACTGGAAAGTCGGGTCGGGCGTGTTTCCAGTAGAAATCCTAACTTTGCGCCAAACTTTGCAGGCATCCAGACGCCGGTGCAGGACCGCGGCTCCTCTCCGCTGCTGCCCTCAGACCATGTGCTGGGTTCTGGAGCTGTCTGGCTCCCTGGTATTTCTGCTTTTCATAGTTTTTTTTTTCTTTACTTTGCTGTTTACATAAAGTAATCAGAATATGGTTTATATAAGCTGATTCTGCAGGTGTTTGGGAAGACTGAGTTGAAGTAAAACCTACAGTGACAGATGTACCAGTGTCAACTCTTTGCTGGTTCTCTGCTCTGTTCAGGTGTGTTTGACCAGCATGGCTGCCCTCTCATCATATTCCCAGCGGATGGTCAGGACAGGCTTTTGGAACTCAGCAAAGCAGAAGTTGTGGACTTCATCCATTACTTCCATGCCTTGCTCACGTATGTTGTGTTCAGACTAAAGCATGATGACCTTGGGATTGATTGTGCGGACTGAGCGGTCATGGTGGAATAACGGCTTCCTGTTTTTTGTCTGCAGTAAGAAGCAGGAGAAACGGAGTCTAGTGTCTGTGGTTGCTGATCTGAGGCAGGCATCACCACCAACCACCAGGTTCATCACAGAGACTCTGCTCCTCCTGGAGGTACGTGTTGTCTGTGTGGATCCTGTCTGGGTCTCCACTGGTGTCGGAACATGCTTCTCTGCACAATATATTCTTTTTGTAAATGTTCAACCTCTTAATTTTTTCCCATAGCTACATGCTCTTAATCTACAGATGATCATCTCAGTATTTCTCCTTAAGCTCTCAGATCGACTCCGTAGACATGCCTAGTGTCGACACTTGTGTTTTCAGAGGTTGTTTCATTTCAAGATGCCCAAAAATGTGAAGACTTTAGAACTTTATTTTAAAAGCAGATCTGAGGGATCATGCTTTAGGAATGAACAATAACAGCAAAAATGTCAGTACAGTACAGTTGGGGTTTAGTCGGTGAAACTTGATGTAGACATTTGTACGCTGTTGGCAAACGAGACAATTTGTTGCCAGATCTTGTTCCAGGCAGCGTTCTGTAAAGTGTAATGTTGTATTTAACTGGAAAAAAGTGAGTCAAAATATCCTTTCTTTGCTCATGGTTTTTAAAAACACTCAATTAAATGAAGTCCAGTGAGTTTTTGGGTGTAAAATTAATTCCAAAGTTGACTTTAATCAAATTAAGTGGATTTAACTTTTTCTTTTAAATCTTGTATAGTTGTACTAAGCCCTTGATTTAAATAAGTTGAGGGCCTTTTGAGGTAAAAATGTTTTAAAAATGGACTTGATTTACAGTGCAGGGTAGAGTGTGCGACCTAGAGTTATAAAGATCTTTGCTTGTGAAAGTCATGCAGTGTGTCTCCCAGATCTAGTCTGCTTTCTGAACTCAGTGACGAGTTCTGCTGCTACATGATGAGGGAAGAGAAAACTGTCTCTGCATCACTAGATCATCAATGTAACAACGTTCTGCATGAAGCTAACCACAATATCCCTGCTCTGGCAAATAGCTAACATATTCTAATCTTTCATGTTCTAGTCTCATCACCCAGCCTGTCTCCTGCTTGTAAATGCTCTTAGGTTTCCGGGGCCTTTCTAACATGCCTGCTGGCGATGTTGCAGCGTTCCTCTGGAAGTCTCACTGATGAGACCTTTTCATCCTACTTTAAGACGCAATCCAGTTGGTACATCATGTTATAGTTATTGTAGGACTTGATACCCAACATTTGACTGTAATCACTTATACTCGTTTTATGTAATGTGTAGGCCTGTCGCGATAAACGGTAAATCGATTAATCGTACGATAAATTAAAACTATCGACGTCATTTTAATTATCGGCATTATCGTCTCTTCCGGCCTTTTTCTCTTTCTGTTGATGACACCGAATGAAAAGAGGCTCAACTCCAGTGCTCTCCACTGACCCTCCCTTCCTCATTTTACTTAGTGTAAAGCCCAGCGCACATGAGCTGTCGGCCGATTGTTGGCCCATTTTCAAAACCTGACAGACCACACATTACCCGACAGAAATCCTAGGTATAACGGTTCGTTCCTGCCGTGTGGTGTCCAACAATGGGCACAAAATAATGGCTACAAGTTCAGTGAACTAATTTTAAAACCAGGTATTAATCAATGCTGTACTACAATCTACCTGCAATGCATGTGGCTAGTGTCAGTCCTGCCTGAATGAAAATCATTAGAACCTATTTACGTCACGTTAACGAAGAACAGCTGAAAAGTTACCGGGTTTATCAACTGCGGTAGCAATTTCGCTCCAACTCCTCCCCTTGTCATTTCTATATTATTTGCATGTTGAATAAACATTAATGTTTCCACATATCATCTCCAATGTCCGCTGGACTTCGAGTTGCGCCGTGTCAGCTGTTTGGGATTCCCCGACGTAATTTCCCCTCAAAAAGCGCAGAGGAGAATCCGCGCTTTCTGATTGGCTACCTGTTACATTCAACAGGCTGAGTTAAAGCTCCCAGTCGGGAAAAACCCCTGATTTGGATCGGAGCGGCAACGACGATCTACCGTAACACACCACACAATCTTAGAAAGATCAATGTTCTAAGATTGTCTTAAGGGGAAAAATAGGAGCAAAAAATCGTGTAGTGTGAACTATTGCATCAGGTAGTCGATGTGCCCATCTTCTCTATTTAAATCTAATTATTACTGAAGAGCAACATAATATACAGACTTCATAATCTGCCCTCTTTTGGTTGAATGCAGTATTTATTTCCACTTTGGCTTTATGTTGTTTAGTTTTTTTTTTTCAAGTGAGTTTTTTGTTAATGGAGACTGAGAATCCATTTCATTTTTGTTTTTGGTTGTTTTGTTTATTTTGTTTATCAGTTCCAGTGTTTAGTGTTCTTTTGAAAATAAAGTGTATCTATCTTTGGCAGGAAATCACATGCATTATTACGTCATTTCCATTAAATCAGTGTAAAAAGGTCTTCAAACAATATTATCGTTTATCGCAATAATTTTTGAGACAATTAATCGCTGAGCAAAATTTGCTATCGTGACAGGCCTAGTAATGTGCAACAGGTTTAAGGTTTAAATCTCATGAAGCCCATGAATATATTTCATTGTTCTGGGACAGTAGAGAGGCTCTTCTCAGTTTACTGCAGGTTTAAAGCTTGCGTTGTGTTTTTTGCACCCAAGGTCTTCCTAACTATCTATATGATTTTAGCGGTCTGTCAGTAAAGGTATTTGCATTCAGAGATGACATTATTGCATTGCTCAGTGCTACAAAACTTGTGAGACTGAGGAATGGTTTCAGGATCAAGATGGTTTTTGTTGTTGTTTTTTTTGTTCAATTCACATGATTAGCATCATGTGGCATCTTCAGGCCTCTGAGCCTCTATCTGAACTGCTCCTGCTTAAAAAAGGCATATTCATTCAAAGCCCTGCTGTAAGCAACAGCTTCACATAGTAAGCTGCTAAGAGGATGGTTTCTAATGTGAAGACGATTAGATAAAACCTATATAGGTCTAGACCAGAACATGAGAGTCAGAACAAAATAGAAATGTAGATCGAGAAAATGGGGAGGATGTTGCTTAGTTGATTGCTACTGTGTTTGAATTTTAACTTTACTTTTCTTTATTCATAAGATCACTTTTGTTTCAGTAACTGAAAACAGTTCCTGAAACAACAAAAGTTTCAGTAACTTTTGTTGTTACTGGAACAATAAAAGTTGTTTCAGTAACAAAACGACTTCTGTTTTGTTACAACAAAACAATCAGCAGAGAAACAACTGCTGATTGTTTTTCTTAAAGCATACAACCAAGAAAAACGATCGACTGCTTATGTAGAGAACCTGTGTAAACAGAGGGTGCTTTTCACTCTGCTGCCATACTGGGATTTTTTTTCTTATTTTTATGACACATCAATGATGTTTAGGCAAATTATTTTATTTATTCTCACTTTAGTTTAAAGGCTTTTAGTTTTAAGAACACACAGCAGAACGATGTCTATTATATTGTAATCTGTGAACAAAATATAAGTATTTCTGAACATACTAAAACTCTGAATATAAATTGTCTATATAAATTAACAATTAATACTTTACTGAAAGACAAGTGAGGCTAAGAAAATCAGGTTTGGCCAAAGTCCGTAGTATCCCAACACATCAGCACAGAGTTCTGTTAAAATATTCTCTATCCAGAACTGCACAGCATTCTGGGAGATGTAGGCAGAGGAGAGGCTTTAGCTGCTCAACCTTTCTTGGTGAGCTAAGCAAGATGTGTGGCGTCAACCAATTCACTCACCAACTAACTGAAACTTGCTTAAAAACCTGAGTAAGTTTCAGGTTTTGCCACCGTTCCTCATAACTGCTTAAAAATAAAATAATGGTGTGGAATGAAAACCGTGATTAAAACGGGTCATGCCAACAGTTTGGCTGTATTCAGATATTTTAAACAAAATCAATAATTACCAACATCAACAATTATCTATCAACTGACATGAAATGCGTATATTGTGATAAGTTTTCTGGCCATATTGTCCAGCTCTATTTTTATCCAATTACCAACATTTGGCCCTGATGTTTGTAATGTGGCAACTTGATGAAGCTTACCTGAAATTGTGTTCTGTAAGTAACCTTAATGTGGAGTAAGATCACAACTTCTTTGCCAGCACTAAAATGTCTTAAACATTCCCCTTGATCCGGCTTTATTGCTTAATATTTGGAACCGTGGTCAACATGGACTGAACAACTTCGTTCACTTCCTCTGCCTTCCACCGCTAATCTACAGATGACGATTCTCAAACGACACAGAACGCTGACGTCTGTCGTTCAGAAGTACATAAATTGTTAAACCTCCTGGGAAGTTTGTCAGACATTAAGAAATGGCTGACAATTTCCTTTATTTAAACTCTAAAAGGCTTGAATATTGTGCCTGAAAGCAAATCGGACAAATATGTCCATTTAGATTCAGTTGTCCAGTTTAGTCTGAGGAACTTGTGTGTTGGTTGGTCAGACCACGTCTCAGCAATCACAAAACCGGAAACACAACAGTCTGACTTTTGCTTGAGAAATATTTCAATATTAAGCAAGCTATATTTCCTTTTAAAATTTGTTTGCTTTTAAATGTCAGTTATGCCACTGTTCCTATTTCATTGTACTCTAAAGAACATTCTGTGAAATCTGTTATAAAATTGACTTTGTCCTAAAAGCTACATAGTATTCAAGCAGAGTGCATTCTGCCCTATTAGGAGACTCTGCTGTTGTAAAACAGCTTTGTTATGGAGCAGTTGCCTGTGCCTCAGTTATGCATGAACATTGTTTTTTGCACAGTGACTTCAACAACTTGGACTGCTTTACTGGTGTGGATTTTCTTGCAGCCTGAAGTTGTACATTCAGTAATTCAACAGTTTGAGCTGCTTTACTCTGGGTGGATCATGTCTACAGTAGTCCATTATGGAATTTTTGTGGTTGGGGGTTGAAGGATCACATGCTTGGTTATCATCAAAATACCTTGGTGGAATTACTTGAAATGAGTATGATTAAGTGGGAGGTGCAAATATTTTTCCATAAATGAAAAGCTACTTTGAATACATTTCAGGCCTAATGGCAGCCTTTGGCTTTTGACATCGTTTGCAGTGTTAAATTTGGCAATCAAAATGATTTGATATAAAACTTAGGCTAGAAAATGATTTATTCCGATTTTCATTTCCCCAAGTTCCTGTACTGGCCCATTTTGGACAGACTACCCATTCTGTCGGTCATAGTCCGTGAATTATTGAACCCTGCCATGGAGGTGTACAGTTTGACATGAATCTGAAACTACTAAAAATATTGTGCAGTGCATGTCCAGCTCTAGTTGTTACTGACAGGAAGGTAAGAAGTCTGGGCAAAATCAACCTGGTAGTAAAACAAAATGAAACTATCATTTTGTTAAACCTTGATTCAACTTTCTCAGTGACTTGTCTACTGTCATGGAAGCAAAATCTGATGTCTGTGACGTAAATTCTAAAAAATACTTCTAAGTTATGAACCTTCCTTTTCCAAGGAACACAAGCGAACTGTCCACAGTGTTTACATCATTCAGCCCAAAAGGAAGGATGCAGCAAAGCTCTTGCTAAAGCTCCTGGTCGGGTCAAAGTCCTGCGATGCGTCTTTCAGGGTATGTACAGCACATCCTGCTGAGGGAAGAGCTGCTTTTAGTTTTGATATCTAACACGGCTCTGTCTTTGTCAGAATATCCTCCTGAAAGAAATTCCAGAGCTGTGGAACTCCATCGACCGGAGCCAGCTGCCAGCCTCTCTGGGGGGTTACTTTCTGTACTGCCACAGTAGCTGGGTTAGCTTTATGAAGGTAATGATGAACCGCTGAAAGAACGAAGCCAGTGACAGGAGAACTCTTCCAATGCCTCTCAGTAGAGCTAGTGAAACTTGGAGTACCTAATCATTTTGTCTTACTGGCTTTTCACATCAATGTTCCACAATAATTGCATAGCAATAGAAAAACCTATACAGTGGCTTGCAAAAGTATTCATACCCCTTGAAGTCTTCCAGAATTGTTCTTGAATCAGTTCATCCTGTGTTTAACTTCAAGGTTTTTATTGGTGCATATATTGTCTTGATGGGTCAGTGTGTGGAGTGTTGGTTACCATGGTGAAGCTTGTTCAGAGACTGTTCATTAACCAGTGAAAGGAACTGGCCTCAGGCCTGCATTCAGGCTGCTTATTGCACTGAATAAATCTGAGCTAGCTGATTGGTTACACGTAAACCAATCAGCTTCATTTCTGTCAATCAGGTTTTGACTTCTAAACTTAGAAGTATGAAGAACAGTGTTGTGGTACAAACTTTTTTTTTTTTTTTTTTTTTTAGTATGCATCTGTGATTTTTCCAGCCATGGTGTTGCCATGGTGACGTGATCCTCTGCTGATCCCTGCAGGAGATTGATGGCTTCGTTCAGGAGTTCCTGTCAGTGGTGCAGCGTTTGCCGTCGTGCATCTCCACGCTGCAGGCTCTGTCCAGGCTGCCGCTGCCCTCCAGCCTCAGCCAGCTCCAACACTTCTGCAGCACAAATGAAGCAAAGTTCCTGCAGCTTAGGAGGTCAGGCCCTCTCCTTATACTGTCAGGTCACAGAAAGGTGACACTTTGACATTATCTGGATCATCTTCTTTAAACAATGAAACTAAATTTGTTAGGATTTTTTTTTCTTAAACAAGATGAGTCAAATGGACTTTTTCCTGCTGAAAAAAACTGTAATTTTGGTGTCATCTGTCTTCAATTCGGGGGGGAGTCAACCATATTGACTTAGTTTTATGACAGCAGGACATGACAGTCCAACTGAGACTTTTTTTCTTCTCCCAAAGTTGGAAAATGACGTCACAATTCTTTACCATAACTTTGTGTTACAGGAAGGAATTGTTACAGAAAAGGGTTGGTTAAAACCTTCAGGGTTTAACTAAATTGCTGCAGAGTTGTCCAAATCTCAAGGAAGCTTATTACCAACCAGTTTCCACAAAAACGTAAAGTTAAAAAACTCATACAGATCCTGACTCCTTTGGTTCATCTTTATCCAGGCTGAAGTCTTTGGAATCGTTTTGGTCTCCTGTGAGCTGAAGCTACTTTGCTCTGTATTGATGTCAAGGAAAAATCTGAAAGGATTTATCCTGGTTTTCGTTTTTGTGAAAATATTTTAAAGAATGAAGCCCGTACATCAACCTAAGTGATACTAATACTGGCAGGATACTATAAATGATTTTAAAATATTTGCTTCTGGAGGCTCTCAGAAATTTCTGTACATCTGCTGAACTCGCACCATGCAGACTGACAGCCTACTAGTAGTCTAGGACATGTTAAGGACATTTATATCCCACTGAAGATCTTCAGCATCTGCCAAAAACTAACTTGGTGTTGGTGACTAGCCAATGGGAGCTGGGGACAGAGGAGGGGTCAGGTTTACTTCTGCAGGTGGATAAAAATGTCTCTGAAACCTTTTGTACCTAAACTTCAAATGGTGGGGAGAATGGGAGTGTCTGAGACACTTTCCAATGGACAATGCAAACACCTAGCCTTTAAATATGTGGTCATCATTTACTGATTTCAACAACAAAAAAAATCAAAGTATTGAAAATGCTGCCAATAGCTATGATGGTTCTAACCAAGAACCAAAAGAATCAATCTATGACCAATGTTGAGCTGAACTTTTTTTTTTTAAAGCAAACTGGTTTCAAAGTTATAGCCACTAGAGGGCTGCAGTGATGTTTCACAGATCAAACACTCAATGTCATTTTAGTATTGGCTCATAATGTTTGGAATCTGACTTCAGTCACTCCTCCCTCTGGAGCAGCGGTTACTAACTGAGCTGCTGCGTGTGTGTGTGTGTGTGTGTGTGTGTGTGCAGGGAGCTGGGCTTGGACGAGCTGCAGAAGCATTGTGAGGCTGTGTGTGAGAAGCTGCGCCACCCTGACAGAGAGCCATGCTACCAGGCCATGGCTGGCACCCCCTTCTTCACCCAGACGGCCTTTGACATGCTGCAGAACCACAGCAGGTACACTAGTTCAGAGTTGTTTCCACAGATTGAACTGTTCATAGTTCTCCAGATGGATGACTGCTTCTGTGATTTTTTATTTTATTTTTTTTAATTTATTTTTATTTTTTTCAGAATCACTGCAGCTGTGGAGAAAGTGGAGCTGCTGTGGCAGCAGGCCTTTGCTAAGGCCAATCTGCAGCTGCAGGTGTTGCAGCTGAGCAACAGCGCTCTGCAGGTGAGTCTGCTTGTTCAGCAGTCTGCTGGCTTTGCTTTCAGAAACGAGCGTTGGTAGCCTGCGGTGGTAAAGGTTCATGAGGGCTCTAAAAGCAGAGGCAGTTTCTGGGAAAAGGAGTAGACGTCCAGCAGCAGCATCGCTTTTGGTTGCTGCAGCTCACTTTGGGGAAAACGACTGCTCTTCATCACCATTATGAAGTGATTAAGGGCTAAGTGAATATTACATTATCTTTGAATTTGAAGATATGAAAACAAAAGATCAAATTTGAAAATCTGTTTGAAATGAAGCATGTTTCTCATCAGGACGTTTGTGTTAATGGCCTTTAACTCATCAGTGGTTTAAGTCAACAGCTCTACCATCTGTCTCTATGAAGGACCAGACTGTGCTTTGCAGCAGACCTCATGTGGTGCTGATAAAAAACTGAACTCAGGATGAAATGTTCAAGAACACCAATATTTACATTTTCTGCAAGCATGAAGACTAATTCTGGCTTCTAAGGAGATTTTCTTTTCTCAGTGTGACATTATGCTCTGCTGCACAGGATGATGGTAACCATGGTGAATGTGTTTACAGATTATTGTGAAGATGGAATCTCTTCAAGAGAAGCTTCAGCCGTACAGAATGGAGATAGCGAAGGATTCTACAACATCAGCTTTGCTGCTGTCTGAATTTGAAACGTCCATTTCCACTCCGGCTATGGTACAGAGCTCTGTCACTTCCTGCTGCCCCAGCAGTAGTGGTTCTGTGTGTCTGAGGATCATGATGTTGAGGTTATTCCCTCTCCCCTCCCAGGCTCTGATTCGCTGTGCTGAAGATGTGATCCACACGTTAGAGGAGATCTCTCCGGTGAAGTCGTGGCATGAGGAGAGTTGGGCTCTGGAGCTGGAGAGGCAGAAGGAAAACCTTCACTCTGCTGTCCAGGTTGTCCTCCAGACCCTCAGGGCTGTGTCCAGCTACCATCACTACTACAACAAGGCAAGTTGCCATCATGCAAAGACATGGGGTTATAAAGTGTGTGTGTGTGATTTACAGTATTCACATCCTCTTGGACTAAACAGTTGTCTGGGTATCTGCTGCTGTTGAGTCATGAGGTATAGATCATGAAACATGTTTGTTTTCATCTGATAATGAATGAATTGTTGTGATTTAGGCTGACAGGTGGTACAGGCTGGTCCTCAGTGACCGCTTCCTCCCAGAGCTCCTCTCAGGAGTTTATGAAGAGCAACAGAGCAACAGTTTGAGGACAATCCCTGCATGGAGGCAAAGACTTTCCACGTTCCTGAGGAAGAATCCTCCTCCAGAAATGGAGGAGCTGCTTCACCTGTCCCGTCTGTCCACTTCCATCCCAGAAAATGAGGTGCAACAGGCGAGCAGACGCCTTTCCCAGAGGTAAACGTCACATTACACTAGGAGTGTTACTCAGTGTTTTGACTCTTTATTTTCTTTAAAGCAGCATGATGGTCCACCATAATGCAAATGTGTGCTGTGGTAAATGAAAGCTAGTTCCATGTGTAGCAGCTGTTCCTCGTTTTCCCAACTGAATCCTTGATGGCAGCTGGGATGGGTGATGTACACAAAGGATTTGACTCATAACCTAAAATGTATTGCTTAAATAACTTCAAATAGAATAAGTAAAATTATTGGCAGTTTATCAGTTCCAACACTGTTCCACAAAGGATACACTGCTCTAAAAATCCACAGGGCCACTGCATCAGTTGTAGTATTAAACTCTCCACAAAAGCTGCACGTTTGTTCACCCACTGAAAATGCATCATCTTTTTATTTGGGCTTCAAACTTCTGTCACTAACACAATATAATAATTCAGGTTTATTGACATCTTTAAGTTCAGTTAGTGGTTGTTGAAACAAATCTCGTCCTCTCCTCACTCAGCTCCTTCAGACTAGCAGCAGCAATTAGCAAACACCTGGTGGAACGGTGGATCTGCTGAGCTACAGGAGCTGCTTCTCAGAGCAACATTGGTAGAAATGTTGTTAAAGGGTTAATAGAGGAGCCATGTTGGGATGACTTCCTGAGGGCGGAGTTTCAGAAAGAGCAGGAGTTTTTAAAGAAACAGATCAAATATGAAGCTCAAGTTCAAAGTCCATTTTTTAAAAGTTTTATTTATTTTCTTAATAACTGAATCGCATCATAACCTGATTAGTAACTTTGATAACAACTGAGGGTAACATAGTGGTGTCATCTGCGAATGTCAGGAGTCTGAAGGGCCTTTATTGCTGCTGCTTCAGTCAGAGCTTGTGATACCTGAACATAAGTGAAATTTGCTGAAGTCACTGTGACTTCAGCAAATGTCAGTGAGAAACAGCGTTCTGTTTCTCACCAACAGCTCAGATGAGTTTAGTTGTTTTCCTGGACCAGACCTCAGCTGTTTCTCTCTTTCAAACTCAGGTGCATGATTCTGAGGACGCTCCTGATGTCCTCTGGACCAGTGTCAGTGGAGCAGCTTCAGCTCGCCCTCCAGTGGCAATATGAGATGCTGCATGAAAATCGGAACTCTGAACTTTGTCTAAATCATTCGGATGAAGACAAAGGGACGTCTGAGGGGGACCATGCAGTCTGTGGAAGCGGCTTGGAAACAGGGAGTCATCCTGCCGCGTTGCTCTCGGCTGCCGCTGTTGGGCCGGCGGCGGCGGATCGGAGCGCCCAGGTGGAGGCTCCAGGAGGAAAAGATGAAGTGGAGAATTTCCAAAAATTAACTAGGATCTCGGATCCTACGACGGCTGCCTCAGGACAGCCCAGCATGCAGGAGGGGGGTAGCTTCAGCGCTCCAGGAAGTGAGGTCGGCAGAAAGCTTGGCTCCGCCCTCCCAGCAAACTTCTCTAGCGCTAGCATCCAGATTATCCCTAAAGTACAAGCAGAATCCCTGAACTTGGAGATCATGGTGAAGCGCTCCGCTGCCCCCCCCACCAATCCCTGGCTTAGCTTGCCAGTGGATGATTTGGAAAATTCATACACAGTCACCATTACCCCAAAGCCCACTCCCCAGAAGAAGCTGAGCCCTGAGTGCAGCGGAGTGGGGGGACAGGAGGGAGGGTCTTCACAACGCCTCACACACACGGAGGCGCTGAGCTGCATGACGCTGCAGCATTCTTGTGAAGATGATCTTGAACTCAGCCCCATCAGTAACGTTCTGTCCAGCACCATCACTGACGGGAGAGACACAGAGGCCCCCAACCTCCTCTGGGACTCCTACGACCTGCATGAGGAAAGACCAGGAGCAGACAGGTAATGTTCTGAACCATGTGGACATGCAGCCACCTCAGCTTTGATGTACAGCAGTACTTTTATATAGTAGCTGGATTTGAGCAAAATTCCTATTCAAGGTTTCCCCCAAAAACCTGCTAAGCCCAGCGGTTGGGCACTAAGGGAGTCATTCATCCAGCAGCCCGTCATGTTTTTGAGTTAAAAAATGTTTAAAGTTGACAGAAAATTTGAAAATATCCCTCGATAATTATGTTGGTGGAAGATTTTAAAATTAACACCTGAACACCAACTAGAAAGTCTTAAAAAATGCAAACATTCTAAAAAGACTTGAATAAATAAGCAATGCTTAGTCTGGTGGGGGCACAAGTAAAGCCTGGTGGATTACCAGGCTTCTAATACACTGGAGGGAAACCCTTCAATTCCAGCTGGTCACATTTGCATTGTAGACATCTGTGAACTTTGTTGCCCCCTACAGTAGACTAAAAGATCAGCAAAGGCTGTTCCTGTTAAGGGAGAGGTTCAAATCCAGAGGGTGACCTGGTGAGAGAGCTGCAGTCTGCTCTCAGATCAACCCTGTGGGTGTGTGTGTGTGTGAGACTGAGAGAGAGATGTCAGACAGACCACACACTGAACTCTATAGATCAGTGTTGTTTTAATCACCTTTTCTCTTCAGATATGGATCTCAACATGGTTGCAGAGTTTATCTGCGAAGTGACGTTTTGTTCTGTTTTCAGCATGACTGATCTGTCATTAGCTGACTGGGAGGTGAAGGAGCAAGAGAATCTGAGAGAGGTGGAGAGAATATTAAACCAGGCTGGAGGGATCCTGGAGGTCAGTGATCCAGTTGAAGCTCCAGGGTGCTGAACCACCACACTCTGCTTTGGGTTGGTTCCCAGCCTAACAGGAGCTCAGATGAGCATCACAGGTCTCTGTTTTGTAGGAGGAGGAGAATGTTTTGGCTCAGGAAGCCGAGCTGGACGCTCTGCTGCGAGACGGAGAGGGGCAGGATCTGTGGCCACAGTGGGGCAGTAACCAGCAGCTGCACCAGGTCTTTACAGAGCACATGTTCGACTTTACTCTGAAGTAAAACTCCATCATAACTGAAAATAATATTCCATCGATTTCTGAAATGAGCAACATGCTTTGTGGTTTTAGCATCTTTGATCCATGAGAACTCGGCTCCTTGTTTCACTGTAACTGCTTCAACTCAGAGCTGATTGGTCAGCATGCTTTTTAATGCTGCTGTAACCACACCACTAAACCATTTATGTTTATGCAAGTTATCAGGCTGTTTTTCTAACGTTGCATATTTCCAGGGCTCCACTGATCTGGCGGACGTTGATGGTGGCTGGCAGCAGCTCAGTCAGACCGACTCTATGACGGACAGCGACACCTGTTCAGACCCTGCTGCTGATTTTTGTTCAGACGAACAGCTGACCGGCAGGCTGGACCGGCTGGGTGAGATGAGGCATGGTCATGTCCCGGATCAGCTCCTGCTCAAAGTCCAGGAGCTGAAGTTCGGTGCAGGCCAGCAGCCATCGGAGGGTGCAGCTTCCACCTCGCCACATCCACCAAACAGGGAAGCTTTCTGGTTGCAACTGGGGAAAAGAGAAGGGGAGATTGAGAAGACCTTAAATGAAGCACCTGGTCATGAGGACATGGCTCCAGAGTCGGGGAGGTGCTGTGTATCGGACGAGTCTGGAGAGGACGCTGAGCTCCTGTCAGAGACGGGTTCCAGCGCTGCAGACGGTGCTGTTGGAGAGAAACCACCGCTGTCTGAGGGTCTTAACGTTGGTCACACTAGTAGAGTTTCTAGTTTTTGTGATTTGAAGGAATCTTCTGTGGATGTCCAACCTCTGATTGTACATGGGAAAGAGCTGAATGAAAAGCGATTGACCTCTGAACTGATGCCACATGATGGAGAGTTTGATCTAGGAGGAAAACTCCTCCCACTTCCTGTTTCGGAGCCAGAAACTACTTCACTTCCTGTGAATGGTCGCCCAGCTGAACATGAAAAGGCGCCTGGCCCAGCTCCAGCCCGACCCGCTTATCATCCTCAACTCAATTTAAAGCCTGAGGCACCCAGTAGGGTGGCTACAGATTGCAGGAAGGATTTTCTCTATCCCAATGTTAAAGAACACATCAACAACAACAATAACCATTTAGTCCATGGAAATGAGGAGACCGTTTCTGAAGTGACTAATGCAGAGAAAGCGGACCCCTCCATGGTACCTGCTGGGAAAGATGAGCAGCAAGCAGAAGTAGACCTGCAGCCAGTCCTCCAGATGGCCCCCATTCAACCACTGGAGTTTGACCCAGGAGGAGGATTAGAAGAAGAAAACCATCCTGATGGCGTTCTGAGATCTGACTCTGTGAGGATATCAGACCATGTGACACAGAGGGTTCAGACCCAGTTTAGGGAGGATGACATTATCCAGGTACTCCACTTCATGTTTTTATGTATAAATTAGTTGGTTTAGTACAAGCTCCTAAAACGCATAAGGAGTGAGTTTGGTTTTAGTACAGAGGGTTATAAACTCTGTTGGCTCTGCTGCTTACTGGTACAGATACAACATGTTACAACCTGCAGATGACGACCCAAAACTCAGTGGCCCAGAAAATTAAAATATCATTTTTTTCATTGATCTTATCCTCTGTTATGAAGATAAATGTTGTTTTGTAAAAGTGTGTTAATTTCTATGGACTCAGTAGTTTGTTGGGCTGCTTTTGCGCCTGTGGGATGGAGGTGGTCGGTGTTTCTGCTGAGCCCAGCAGCTGCCTTGCTGGGCCTGGGGCCTCTCAGTTTCCTCTTGACATTCTCTAGAAAGTAAAACCAACATCTCCATACTGCTGGTCAGCAGAGGGAAGTATGACGTGCTTCCTAACCCTGGTCTAAAACATGCAGGCACACTGCCCTGCATGTTTTAGATGTTTCCCTGCTTTAATACACCTGATTCAGATGATTCCAAGTCAGCAAACGCCTGTCGATTGAAATCACCTGGACCGAAACAAGGAAAAGCCTAAAACATGCAGGGCAGTGTGCCTGGAGGACCAGGGTTAGGAAACACAGCTCTAGATTCTTGTAGACGGCTGCATTGACTCGGACTTTAAAAAGAACCCAGCGGACCAGAACCAGCAGATAACTGTCACTGACTGTGGAAACATCACTGGACTTAAAGCAGCATGGATTCTGTGACTCTCTATTCTTCCTCCAGACTTTGGGAGCTTAATTTCCATTTGAAATGCAGAATTAACTTTTATCTGAAAACAGGACTGGACCATTGCTCACCAGTCTAGTTCCTCCTCTTCTTGCCCCAGGGAAGATGTGTGTGTGTGTGTTTTGTCTCTGGATCAGGAGTGGATTGACTCGGTGCATGTAGTACTTGAAGCCTGTGTGTAGGAGACGTCTGGTTGTTCAGAACTCGGTGAACAAGCAGCTTCTTCAGAAGTGACTTTTTGTGTGAGGGGTGCTGGAGATTTGTCCAGTCAGCAGTTTTCCCCATGATGATGACCTACTGACCCAAAGTGATAAACTGTTTAAAGGGTTGGGAACCTTATGCATGTGTTTTGAGTTGAGTAAATGATTTGCATGAGTTTTTAATCTTGACTTTTTTTTTATTATGAAATTTTTATTTTATATGTACCTGTAGATACTGCAGACATGAAGCAGTCTTTAAATCCTTGGCTGTTTTTAAATCATTACGTTGGAACCAACATGAACCAGAGGAAAACTGACCGATTTCTGACCTCCAACTTTCTTTCTTTTTTTTTTTTTTCTTCTCATGGTTGTAGATTACAGATTTCAATGTCCCTGTCGTGCTGGATATGGGATCTGGTTTGATGAAAGCAGGATTTGCGAATCAAGACCTGCCATACGTTACATTCCCAACAATAACTGGAGTTCCAAAATATGAGGTGAGATGGGTAGGTCCGTTTGGAGATTTTCAATTGATTAATCTTTTATAGAGATCTGGAATAATTCTGAAGTCCTCCGACTGTTCAGAGGAGATGGATCATAGCCCTAATGGGTGAAACTGGATGAGATTTAGGTTTAGACTAAAGCAGAGTGTTTGTCTGCAGAGCAGAATGTGGCTCACCATAAAGAATATTAGAACCTGCTCCTCATCAGAACCTTCAGCTGGGTTCCTCACTTTTCGCAGGAGTTATGGATTTAAAAGCAAGGGTGAAACCGAAATGATTTTCAGTTTCTTTGGCTGAAAATTTTATTTTAATCTCTGTCTACAATGATACATTTGTCTTTGCAGGAGATAATGAGTGGGGCTGTGGAGAAGGAGCTCTACATTGGCCATGATGCTCAACACATGAGGGGGGTTCTGACTTTGAATCACCCCATTAAGAATGGGATCATTTGCAACTGGGAAGAGATGGAAAAAGTAAGAAAATGTAGAAAGCTTGCCCATTAAGGATGACCTACTGAGTCAGAGTGAGACTCTGAGAATGAATATGCTATTCATATTTCCTCAGGTTATGTTTGTTGTAACGTTTTTCTATTAAGTTAGCATTTGCCTCAATGTTCCTGGGCCTGTGTGAAGCATAAAGTCGCTGTGCTACATTTGGCAGCAGCTTCTTCCTACAGAACTCTGCTGTTCATTATAGCCTGGTAGCAGGGCACTGCAGGTCAGCTCTGGGCTTTCTGCTGTGTGCTTAGTGTGTCCTGATGCTATCAACCAACCTCTGTCAGCAGACCTGCAGAACCAGAGTAGAAATGTCTGCAGCAGTTCAGTTCCTTACCTGGACTGGTGGGATGAGCTGCTTTCTGCTGCTGGGAGTTTAGGAACGGCTAACACGCCTCACTGTTCTACAGTTCAGAAAGTTTTATGGAATCCAGAATTTTTTTCTCTGGTCGTAAAACTGAAATGATCACCATATTGTAATTTGACATTATGAACAATGGCTCCTTGGTTCTTAATGGGGAAGTATTAGATTATAAAGTCCAATCAACGACTGGGTTTGGAAACTAGCCTGTGGCTAGAAAGCCTATGTTCAAAACACTGTTTTCAACCTGGAACATTGTGTAATGTGCTGTCCTGAATTGGGTACATTTCAAATGAGTTTTCTTGACACCATGAACACTCTTGACACCCAAAGCTCTTGTCGTGTTGTAGGACTCGTACAGCCCAGTCCTTCAGGCTTTTCCATTCCTTTTAGATCTGGCAGTACACATTCCAGCAGCTGTCTGTGGACCCTGAGGAACATCCTGTTCTGTTGACCGAAGCAGCCATGAACCCTCTGGAGAACCGGCGGCGCATGGTGGAGATCATGTTTGAGAACTTTGGTGTTCCGTTGGCGTATGTGGCCATGCAGGCAGTTCTTGCACTGTATGCAGCAGGGAGAACCACTGGTAGGTCCTGCAGCCAGTCGCTTGTCTGCACACCTTCTTCAGACAGACTTCTTCCTACCTCTCTTTTTTTTTTTTTTTTTTTTTTTACTTTTTCCTAAAACCTAAATGTTTCACATTCTAAGTTGCCTAGTTTTGTTGCTAATGCGTTGGGCCTGGTGACCCGTTTCTAGGTGTGGTGTTTGACTCTGGAGAAGGCGTGAGCCACAGTGTTCCTGTGTTTGAGGGCTACAGTTTGCCTCATGCAGTCCAGCGCTTCCCTTTGGCCGGTCTGGATGTCACAATGCAGCTTAAAAAGGTTTGCAACACTTTGCTTGGTGCTCTTAAAGGTGACCAGTTCTGTTAAATTATTTTGATGAACACATTAAATGTCCACTTTAGTACAAGGCCCTCTGGATCAGTCTGCTTCAGGTCTAGATTTACTCAGTAACTTTTGACCGGTGCTTTATTGGTTTCATGAGCCAAGGTCTTCATCCTGCCTTGTTGTGCAGCCTTCAGTCTTCTCCTCTTTTCTGCCTAAAGCTCCTGCAGGAACAGGGCGTCTGCATGCGCACAACAGCAGAAGATGAGATTGTGAGGGAGATGAAGGAGAAGTGCTGCTGTGTTGCATTAAATTATGAAGCTGAGCTGAACCCAGGGAGTTCGTCCTGCAGAGAAGTGCAGTACACCATGCCGGATGGCCAGATTGTTACCATGGGCACCGAAAGATTCAGGTAACGATGTACCAGTGACCGACATTTTTAGAGGGAAGTTTCTGAACAAGAGCTGCTAAAAAAATTGAGCAGGTCGCCTGTATAGCTACCAGCAATCTGTAACTGATGGTGGAACTTAAGGATCAAACCAAGCTCTTTATGCCAGTCACTGCCTTCAGCACCATTTTATGATTTTGTGGGACTTCCTGAATGAAGCATCCAATTCGGTAAGTTTTGTTCAGAGGGTTGGTGCAGACCTGTTTTTTTAGTAGGCAAACTGGGAACTGAAGGTTCTTGAGGAAAGTTTTAGCTTTTATCACAATATACAAAGAAAAGTTGTTCTCTCTCCTGTAAGAACAGAAGTACAGTGATGGTTCTTGATGTCTGTTCCAGGCAGAACCTTTTTGTGTTTTCAGGAATGGGAAGTCTTTATAGTTCTCTCCCACTGTAGCACACCACTTTCTGCACTTGAGTTCTTGTGATGTATGACATGTCTTGTCTAGAGAGAGCTTTGTTTTTCTCATGGCTTCAGGTAGAAGAACAAATCTCTTTTCTTGGACTGTGTGCTGCCTGAAGACTGACTGTATATGTAGTGACTCCGATAATCTCCAGTTACTGGCTTTAAAGACTCATCAGGACAAGAGACCAGGGACACCTTTCTTAAAGCTGAACAGTTGGTTCTAGCTGCTTCTCTAATGGCCCTGTTGGTGCCAGTCTGTACATAGATCTGTTAATCTGTATGAACAGACTAAATGTAGCAGATGTCTTTAGTTCCAGGTGTAGCTCTAGCTGAGTTTTCATATTACCTGTTTATCAGAATCATTGAATTAGGAAGTAGTTTTGATGTAATTATGCAAAAATAAACTATATGAATATAAAGAAAAATGTAAAATATTTATGCATGTGCAGAGCAGCATGTGGATGAAGTGGCTGTGTTATGCCAGTCATTTAACTGTTCATCAGTCTAATGGCTAAGGGAAAAACTGTTCTTGTGGTGGGAAGTTCTGGTCCAGATGGACCGTAGTGTCCTGCCTGAGGAGAGAAGGTTAACCAGGCTGTGTCCAGGATAAGGGTCAGCCATAGTCCAACCTGCACGACCAATCACCTCAGCAGTGCGCACAATGCATTGTGGTCTGTCTGTCCCTGGTTGTGTACCATACAGTGATAGTTGTGGTGAAGATGGACTCTGTGATTGCTGCATAAAACTGCACCATCAGCTCAGCTGGCAGTTTGAGTTTCCTCAGCTGCTGTAGGAAGAACATCCTGTGCTGGGCCTTCATGATGAGGAGCTGATGATCGGCTCCCATTGAGGTCCTGGTGATGGAAGCGGAATGAGTCCACAATGGAGATGGAACGGTCCCAGAGGACAAGAGGGGATGTTGGGTTTGTGACTTTCCTAAAGTCCACAATTACCTCCACTGTCTGCTGGGTGTTGAGCTTCGCCAATCCACCTCCGTCCTGTAGGCAGACTCATCTCTGTCCGTGATTAGTCTGATGAGAAACTGCTGATTTGATCAGTTTCACAGACGGATGGCTGGAGGTGCAGCAGATGGAGTACAGGGAAGAGAGCAGAGGTAATGAGGGGAACCAATGCTCATGGTCTGAGTCTCTAAGATGTTCTGCCCCAGCCACACATACTGCCTTATATCTGTCAGGAAGTTGGCGATCCACCTGCAGATGGAGTTGGGAACGTTGAGCGGAGAGAGTTTATGATTGGTTCGAGGCGACTGGTCAGCTATTCTGTAGAAAAATATCTAACGGTTCAGTCAAATCTCTTGAATTCTGTTCAGATAAAGTTGATGGTCTCTGACTGGTTTCACTCTGACATATTCCCAACCTTCAACGTCAGGCTGAGGTATCCATGTGTTCTTTGACCTCCCTAACAAGCTTAAAGAATTCCATGCAGAACAATGTGATGATTGAGCCAATTTCTCTGTCCATCCAGGGCAGCTGAGATTCTGTTTAATCCTGAGATGATTGGACGGGATCATCCTGGGATGCATGAGAGCATCTTCAAGTCAATCCTCAGGTCAGACATTGACCTGCGGCGCAGCTTCCTGGGCAACATTATTCTTTCAGGTATCGATTTTCCTTTTCTTAGTTTCACTGTAAAATGAACTCCTTATACTGCAGTTTTTTTTGTTGTTTTTTTTAAAATATAATTTCATAAACGTTTCTGTAAATCTGACCAGTTTTGGGTGTGATTGCAGGTGGGAATACTCTGCTGCCAGGCTTGCCTGAGCGCCTCCAGGCTGAGGTGAAGAACCTGGTGCCGGCAGACATGAGGGTGAACGTCTGCGTCGCCAGCCCCAAAGACAGACGCTTCCTGGTGTGGAGTGGCGGTGCGGTTCTGGCCAACCTGTCCACCTTCAACTCTGCATGGATCAGCCGGGGAGAGTATGAGGAATACGGGCCACAGATTGTCTTCAGAAAGTGTTTCTGAGACCAACGGAATATTGCACTTCATAAATGAATTTTAGATGAAATAGAAAATGGACCTGCCGTGAGCCATTAGGAGTCATTTTAAGTATATATTTTTATGTGTCTGTCATTTTAACTTTGGCCATCGTTGTGAATTCTGAGCTATAAGTTTATACTTGATGCCAGCTTGTGTGTAGTGTTTTTCTTAGAGCTGCTGTGTGCTTTATGCTTAGTTATTTACCATGATGGCCATAAGTAAAATAGTGGGGGTTTTTTATGTCTCTCATATTTTTCAGTTGCATCGTTAGAACGTAGTTGATTGTCTGTTTTATGGTTGAGGAACTGAAGCTGGCCACTGACTCTGGCAAAGCTCTCATTAATGAGGAAAACCTCAGGATTCCGACTCCTAGCAGTTTTATTAAAACGATCATTTAAAGTCGATGAAATATTTTGTGTGTAAGATTGGGGGAAGATTGCAGAGCTGCCTTTTGCTTCAGCTTGCAGTCTAGAAATGTTCCAGCTGTCTGGTAAAAATGTGTTGGAATGTGCATTAATGCTCATCCCACATGTTCCAGATGAAAACAGTAGATCCCAGTGAGTGACGTGTTGTAAGTTGGAGAAATGAAGCGGAGATGACTCTATTACAGCTGGTTTGTAATGAGGGGCAGGTGTTTGAGCGGTTATACTGTACAAAATGCTGCAGGATGGTTAGTTAGCCAAACCCAAAAGTGTTTCTTTTCTTTAGTTTAAGCTCTGTGTCTTGATACTAAATACTTTCATGTGTTTGCTTTTTGGGGCGTGGCGAGGTTCTGGATTTGTTCTTATGCTGCCCATGAAATAATTTTGACATGTCGTTTTGCATGAGTTTCTGCATGTTTGAGTGTTTATGTAAACTGTCTTTATAGGTTTGGCTTTTCCATGTTGCCTACTGTTCCAGCAGTAGTACTCAGTCATACTGTGAGCTGTTTTAAAGGAACCTGTGAAACTATTTAGTCTGTTTTATGGCTACTTGACAACTAATAGATATACTGTAGCAAACTGAACTAAGTTGAGCAATTTGTCACCCCAGTCTTGTTTGTCTCTCTTTTTTTAATAAATACTTTATTCATATTCTCTGTTTCACCCCTTTTATTATGACTAGATTAATACACAATTAAGCAAATCCTTAATTTAATTATAAAGTGCATTCATGTTTTATGGAGTTCAGTATTGTAAAAGATTTGTAAAGAAAAATCAAGGCCCTTTGTTTTGGGTTACCATCTTTCTTTTTTCTCTCTCATGGACCTTTTTTCCTGACCGTCCTCTTCTTGAGAAAAGTGTCCTCAGTCAGAGGCTTTTTCAGATTTGCTGTAACACCGTCTGCTACAAAAGACTTTTCCTGCCAACACCATCTTCTCTTTAAAGAATCTGATTTAATGAGCTACAACATAATTTTTTTCTTTGGGATTTTGAATTCATGATGTGGGATGTCAGGTCTATAGTCATTGATGACTGATGGGTGAATTTTCTTTGGTACTGGAACCAGGCAAGATATTTTCCACAGCAACAGAACCTTCTCTTGGATCAAGCGGAGGTTGAAGAGATGTTGCAGAATCCCACAGAGCTGCTCTGGCCTTCAGGACTCTGGCTGACACCATCTGGACCTGCAGCTGTGTTCCAGCTTGATCTCAACAGATGACTCTTAATTTGACATCTACATACTGAAAAGTGGGAGGGGGAGACAAAGAACAGCAGCATTCCCTAGTTTGGTTGAAGACAAACTTATGGAAGCAGAAGAGTCCATGACTGAGATGGAAGATAGAAGCTCAGAGGTTTGACAGGAAACCTGTGGGTAAGCGGATTGGATTTCTGTTTGTCTGGGGACAGGAGAGGAGGAGGATGATAGATTTGCTCCTGAACTGAAGAATTCCATCTATCTGATCCTCCTCTCGCTTGACATTTGTGATCTTCTTCATCCCTGACCACACATCTTTCATTTTTTTTCTCCAGTTCCTTCCTGTACAACTCATTGACTTTGAGCTGCTCCTGTATGCTCCTCAATAACTCCCTGGGTTCGCTGAAGTCCACAGTCAGAACAGACTTCTAGCAGGACATTTCAGACCACTTTGCATTCCTTGTGCTGGCAAGTTAGATAAATGTTTACAATGTTTTGTGACCTTTGATTAAAACATGAAAATTAAAACACTTTTTATTTCTTTATTGCACATGTTTTTCATAACCTGTTTGACTTTTAAATGATTAGAATAAAGATATTCTTTATTATTCGTCAATAAGAACATCCAGCCATGAGCAAAGTGGCAGGCAAATGGAAAAACGATGAAATGATATTGTAAACTATTTTTTGTAATATTGTCTATAAATACCTAGACTTTTGCTCATCCGTTTTTTGACACGGTCTTCAACATAAAAAAAAACAAAGTCTGGTTTTGTAAAATGACAGCCATGTTTTTGATGCGCCTTTGTTCAACAGCGAGAACACAGCGGCAGCGTCCTCTAGTGGACAACGTTATATTTCATTGTTACCATAGCAGCCGGTTCTAAACACTACAGTATCCGCTTTGTACAGCAGCAGAAATGTTTCGGGCTCGGACAGAAAGAGTGATTAAAACCATCATTTGTGAAATAGTGGAGGAGTGTGTGAGGAGGGGACACTCGTTTTCTGAAACTCTGGCGGGATTCATGGTGAGGAACCCAGAGCCGCCAGCTGACTGGCAGATCACTCAGCACAACGGCCTTTATGTCAACCAGCATTCGTTATGGAGACCATCACAGAACATTTTATTTCATAAAATATGTGCACTGATATCCAGAATGTATTTGTTATGTTTCTGCTCAGGTGAAAGCTGTGGTGTTGAATCCAACAAACGGTTTTGATGTAGATCAGACGCTCTCAGAAGAAGACGTCCAAAGACTCAAACAGGTATTTGTGACGGTGCAGCTCACTCTGCAAGCCAACCAGGCTCCAGACATCAGAACATATAGGTGTAGTGATGAGTTTGGACTGTTGTCAGTGAGTCACAACACACTGGTGCTGCAATCTGATCATCCACAGCAGACTGCAGCAGGTGAAGGGTTTTTTGGTAGATAAAACAAAGTTTAATCTGCAGTTCTGTCATAGCCTAAATGAACAAAACCTGGTCTAGTTAGGCAGGAGAGAAACTTATGGTATGATATAGAGACCAGTGTAAAGGAGTTCTGTTCGCCCACTGACTGCTGTTGGACTGATGTCCTCTCTCTAGATTATCTGTCATGGTGCACTTCGGTCACAGTTCAACAAATTTTACTTTAGAGTGAGTGAATGCTGCAGCTCAAACTCCAAGCTGGGTGAAAATGCACTAAAAGGAACAGATGCTTTCTGAGGTGTAAGCAGAAACGCTATTTGCACCTGGCAGGGTTTTCAATGCACAAACAGCTGTTAATACAAACTAGAAATAATTATTCCACCATTGTTTTGGCACCCATTCTAGCATGTTACTCTTATGCGTCACATGGAGTGCATACCCACCTTTTGCTCCACTGGCTGCGCTCAGTGCAAAGCAAAATCGTCATTGCCCAGAGCATGGGGCAATGAAGTGGAATTCAGAGCACAGTGGAGCTAGTGACACTTTTATTCTGAAAATCTCTCACAGGATCTTTTTGCAGTAGATGTGAAGCAGCCATGCCTCCTAATGAATTGTTTCTGGTTGCAGCTCTGCTTAGATAAGCTTACAGAGGAAACCAGCCCAGGCCTTGATACCATCAAAATGCAACTTTATTTTGAAATGAATTATGCCTCTCGATGTAAGTATAAACTTTAAATCTGTTTTATATGTTCCATTGACTACTCTAGAATTTTTTTCATGGGGCATAATTTTATCTTTTTATCTTTGAATGTAATAGAAAATGTTTTGATTACAACTTTGATATTGTTCATAGAATGATAGTGAGTCTATTTGTTCTAAGAAGAACTACTAACACTGACTGATGCCCAGGGTTACATTAAAATGAGAAACAATGACTGTCTTCCAGTGACTCGGCACATGCTATATAAAAGGCACTATATAAATAATTCAGATAATCACTTTATTTCTTAAAAAGAGTAATAGACGACTTTTTATGCAGGTGAGTTTCTGGCAGAGATCCATCGCATACTGGAGTTCAGACTCAGTGGAGTGTGTCGGGAGATTACAGACAATAGAGCAAAATCCAGGGATGATTTCCACACTCTGTACCATCAGATAATTACCTACATCCTGCTGAGATCTGCAATAGGTTCACCTGCAAATTTCAGCTGTGTACAAGACACTAACGGTGAGTCACGTTTGAACTGCAGCGTCAAGCAGCATGCTTGTAGCGTGCCGGTCCGAACAAGGTGATGGTTTTATGAGATTTAATTCCTTCAAAAGTCGTCCCATTCACCACAGCACTGAAATCCACATGTCACACCAGGCGCTGAAACACTTAACACATCATTTTACAGTGTTTCCATTTAGATGATGTGTTATGTTTATGCCAAATAAACATATTAACAGACAAAAAACACATTAAATGTAAATACTTTTCATAATCAACACACCTTTTGACTCTTCAGAGGGGCTGTCAGTATGAAATAATATTTCTTGTTGCTCTGTGAGAAACAAGCTAACTGCTGTATTTGGGGGGAAACAAACTAACCTTTAAGCAGCAGCAATATCAAAAATAAAAGTATACAGCTCAAACCAGAAGTCAAATACTTTACAACATAAACATCAAAATTATTGACAAAACAGTCACATCAGCTGTAATAAAAATCACTTATGGTTATTCCTATGATTATGGTTACTGCTTCAACAAATGGAAGAAATTATGCTGAATGATAAGTAAATGATACTCTAATGTTAATGTCTGCAAACTGCAAAAGTCTCCTCTTGGAGATTTGGCACCAACTTCACAGTGTGAGTTAAGATACATATTTAATAAGTTAATACGTTATTTACAATCTTTTTGATTCACCTGGTCAGTAAAAAAAATAACTGCCAGAAAAAACAGCAACAGCAACATCAACGCCGAGGAACACAGCAGACAAGTCTGGAGAGGTTGAAGGCAGAGCTCTGCTCAATCCATCATCTATTATTGGTGGATTGATGGATTATGGTACAACTGCTTAGGACATAATCCATCCGTCTTCAAACATCATCAGTTTGAAGTGGAGGTGGTTGAGGAATATAAATACCCCGGGGTTCATCTGGACAACAGACTGGACTGGAGACACAACAGTGAAGCAAGAAAGGACAGAGCAGACTGGACTTCTTCAGGAAACTAAGATCCTTCAAGGTTTGCAGCAGATGGTGCAGATCTTCTATCAGTTTGTTGTTGAGAGCGTCATCTCACGTAACTTTTTTTTTTTTTAAATGTTTTTTACATATTTGTTAAAACTCTTCGGCACGATGATGTAGTATGATACAGAGAAAATTTAGCTTCTAACTAGAGTCAGAATGTTCTTTGGCTATTGCTATATTTCATCACCTTAATCCATGTGGCTGTGGAATGTGTCAGTTACTGTGGAGGGCATGTTGTAGTGATGATGATGATGATGGTTATCTTCTTCTTCTTCTCCTCTTCCAGCTGCGCTGCAGAGTGTCTTGCCCCTGAATGATCTGGGAGCGTTCCTGGTTCTGTTGAAGAAAGACAAGGAGCAGCAGCTGAAGGAGCTCACCATGATTGTAACAGGAATCCGAATCTTCAACGAAGCCGGCAAGCAAAACGAGGAACTTTTAAGCCTCCACAAATTAAGTACGTCTTTCAAAAGTTGATCTTTGATGAGTTATTTTTAAATAAAGAACTAAAACACATAAGCACACAGCTTAAAAATAGCGGACACAAAAAGTATAATTAATACACATTATATAATTTCTCTGCATTTAAGATAAAACCGAATTAAGTAATCAGCTATTATTCTCATTAAGGGCCAATAAAATCTTGGTGCAACCCAAGTCACATTTAAAAGTAAAATACATTTTTAAAAAACTGCCTAAAATTGATAAGTATTGTTTGACCAAGTATATTTTGACTAAATATACTTGGTGTACAAAATTCTAATCATTTGTGTGTAAAGTTCTTTGTTGTGTATGTCTGCTGCTTGGTGCAGTATTTTGATTTGCTGTATTTGGAGGGAATATTGAAAAAACCCTGCATATGAATAAAAGTGGTGAACAACAGGATGTAGTGAAGCCAGTTTGCTGCTTGTGCAGTTTCAGCAAAGGATTTATGACCAACTTGCCTGAGTGGTAGGTTTTCACCATCCCATTGATTTCAGTAGCTGCTCCAGACCAGGCTAACAGCCAGGCTAACAGCCAGGCTAACAGCCAGGCTAACAGCCAGGCTAACAGCCAGGCTAACAGCCAGGCTTGGTTAATACTGGAGCCTCGTCTGTTCAGTCAGAAACCAACCATGTTCATGATTCTGTCTTCTTATCTGTCTCATTTTGTCTTTTTTATTCAGTTGCATTAAAATACCACTATTTCATTTTGGTATTCAGTCAAACACTGTTATTATTTTAACATTATGACAGTGGAATATACCCTTATCGATTTTAACAGGATAAATGTGAACTATCTCACTGTGTTTCTGAAGACCGCTGTTCTAAGTTTGACAGAAAGGCCTTTAATAGACCATTGCAGTGTTGAGGGGATTAGACAAATGGATCATAAAGAAACAATCAGTATTGTAATTAAGTCAAGCCAGTAGTTGTAGCATACGTTATATACTTTACTGATTCATTTTAACTTAACTGAAGTATGCTCTCAGTAGGCTCGTCTGTAATGATTTCTACTCTGATCTCAACATTATGTAGTCTTTCCTATAAGAAAACATGATGCAGCCATCAAGTTAGTGGACTAAGAATTCCAGCAGTCAGCCAGGACTGACCTGACTGCTGCTGACCCAACAAAGAAGCTGAGATGACATTCTCATGCTCAGATCCTCATAAATCAGTCCTTAACTCATATTTTATTAGCTTATTTAATAGTCAGACTTCTTAAGTGCTTGTTTTGTTGCTCTGTATGCTCTGTAATATTTTCTTTGTTTTATTAAAACAAGTCTCTTGCAATGAGATATTGGATCTCAATGAGACAACTTGTAATTAACAAATTAACAACAATTTTAAAGTATTTTTTATAAGTAGTTTAGTTGGACCCTCAGGCCTGACTCTGTTGCTGTGAAGCCAAACACATTCTTGCTAATAATCATTTCCAGCAAATACTTAACAGAAAACTTTATACCGCCTACTTCTCATAAATATGTAAAATATTTTTCCAATGTTGTCCTTTTTCACTTTGTTCTGCCCTTTATATTGTCCTGGCAGTGCCTGCAGTTCTCCAAGAAGCGCTTCAGGTCAGTGATAGAAGCATTAAGAATGAACTGAGCATCACACAGGATTTGGTGTGGAGATACACGGCTGTACTGGAGAAGCTAACACACCCCAACATTCAGCCTGCCCAGTGTGAAATGCCCATCACCCAGCTCAAACAGGCTCTCTACAACGTCAGGCAGCATGAAAGTTTCCTAAAAATTTTACAGGTGAGAAAAAACTAGTCTAACATTAACGCAAGCCAATACTTGGGGTTTTTTTTTTTTGGCTATTTTGATAAGAAAACGTGTGCCAATATTAGCAAACAATGTTTCTTTCTATGTGAGGGAATGGGGGCAGGGGGTTATGTGGTGTTTGTTTGGTCATGTGACAGTGAGACTGATGCAGTGGAGTGTCTAACTGAAGCAGAGACGCAATGTAGGCGGAGTGGTCACCATAAATTTACATGTCAAAAGGGTGGAGACACTCAACATTCATCTAGGCAGCTGTTGGCCTGGAAAAAGTTACAATAAACTGCAAGATGAATATGACCCATATTTAACCCCACTGATAAATTTGTAGGAAAATCCCCCAAAAAACAAAGTTTGTAAGATGCTGAAAACTTAAGTATTTTAACTGTGATTGTTAGGAGAAAGAAAAGTAATAAAATATGGCTGTTAAAGAGATAAAAGTGTTTATAAAATGTGCATTAATGACTGCTTATCAAATAGTTACAAATACTTGGCATGACAGTGATCCTGAAAAGCCTAATTCAGGAGGTGACTAACTGGACTGCAGTAACATCTGATCACAGACATGTGAGAACAAATTGATGAACAAACCGGGTTTCATTTCAACAAGGACCAAAAGAATTCATCAAGAGTTTAGTGAAATGTTTCTTAAAAGCTTCATGGAATATCATAAATACTGTATATACTAATACGTGACATAAAAATAAAACCTCAGTTAAATATTTACATTGTTTTCATTTTAAAAAGCCATGTCTGCTGGGGAGAAAAGCATAAGAAATTTGTCACCAATCTGGTTGTAGAAGAATTGACACAATGTTTAATTATTTTCCATTGAAGAAACTTGTTTTGTGATAACACATACATAGATAATCATATCAAGATATTTTAACGTCATTTTGTTATACAGCATATAGTATGCAATAAAACAAGACAGCATTTTTTCATGAAAATTAAACGGATCAGTAAAACTGATCAACAGATGAATCAAAAATGGCTAAAGACAGTTTATATGATACAAGTGTTCAACAGAAAAATATGTACTTAAGAATTAATATGTGTTTCCTCTTTGCTGCCAGTCTGATGCGAGCATATGTTGCCAGCTTATGGAGAGTCGACAGGCTAAGCTTTCTTCTGTGTTGAAGCAGTTGAGAGAAACTGTGCAGCCAAATATGGCCATACCAGGTTCAACAGTCTTTGTAAGTGCTTTACAGATTACAGCATTTCCTCCTTTTAGTGTACATGTTTATCATCTGAAATGAATTAAAAAACATGAACCTTGGAGGAGTCCTGAGTTATATTTGAGGTAAAAACACAAGAAACAGCGTTAAGCACACTGCCTTCCATCTGTGTTGTGCTTTAGAACCAAAAGCTCTCAGTTACTCTGCTGCCTCAAAATAAACCCTCTACAGACCAACATCTACTGCTACAACAGCTAAAGCATCTTATAGTGGTTCAATACAGCACTCATATAAACCATCCACCTATCTGGACAAAGAGATCATATGGAGAGGGCTCATCCTAAGATTTATAATGTCCTTGAAAATATTTGAGAGCAAAAACCAGATTCTTAAATTCTGCATTAACTGCATAGATAATCCCAGACACACTGAGGCAGTACAGGCTTGCAGGATAAAGTTAACACAATGTTTGAAACTGACAAAAAGATCATTTTTGACGTCTGATCTTTGTTTTTCTACTTTAGTAATGTTGCTCCATTGACTCATAAAAGTATTTTTTATTCTGTCACAGGCTCACACTTGTTTCTGTAGAATATTATATGTTTATCATAACAAACAGTTATGCTTACATTACAAACATCATGGTCCAGTTCTGAATAAAAATTGTTTACATTTTTCAAGATTATTGGACCTTAACCAAACTCAAGTATCACTGTATTTTCAGTATGGTGTATATGTATTTGAAAGGTGCTGCTTTCCAGTCGAGCAAAACCCAACACCGCCTGTGTCCACCACCATGGACAGGCGGGTGGAGGTTTCACTTTCCTAAAATAATGGCTTAAGTCTTTGTTTTATTTATTTTTTAGTCTACATTAACTTTTGGCAAAGAGGTGATGATTTTTTTTAAAATGAAAATCACTTTCTACAAAAAAAAAAGACACAAAAGACCAAAAAATCACCATTAGGTGAAAAATTATAACTGCTGTTTTTTTTGGTCTAGCTAAAGGTCTTATCTGTGTCAAGGTACAGTAGGCACTTAGTTTGTAGCAGATCTGTCCATCCAACCATCCAACCAACCAACCAACCAACCAACCAACCAACCAACCAACCAACCAACCAACCAACCAACCAACCAACCAACCATCCATCCAACCAAAACTTAGCGTCATCATGTCAACACCGATCAAAATCAGCGCTACTGTATAAATTCAAAATCAGTGCACAGTACTAGACACATACAGAGCCTTGAAAAAGTATTCACTTTCTTACAGATTTTCTGTTTATTGTCTTTTCTGTTCCATTTAAATGTTTCAGCTCACCAAACTAATGTTAATCACAGACAAAGATTACCTGAAGACCCCAAATTAGACAATATTATCATCACAAAATATATGCGTTGAATGTTCTGCTGTTGTCACAGCTCCCTGCATGGACGCTGCTAAAGGCTGTGTGTGCCACAGCTAGAGAGCGAGAACGACACAGTGCTTCAGTTAGAACAGCCACACACCTTCATCACACTGGGAGGTAAAAGCTCGGCAATATTGGCCATCTTAGAAAATAGGTTTAAAACAGCAGTAAGGCCAGAAAGACACTAAAACAGAAGTAAAAGCAAATGTCTCAGGTTGTGCCAAGGAATAAAAGTCTTTTTTTACAGAGCGTTTTAAAGGGGCAGGTCTGATATGCAATAGGAGACTGTTCTATAATTTAGTAGCAGCAACACTAAAATCTGTCTCCTCTGAGCTTCATATTGCTGTGCATTGTGTCTTGTATATCTTTGATATTGTAGAAACAACTACTACTGATCAGTTACTTATTGAACCTTGTTTTTTCAGCCGTTGTTCAAGGCTGTGACAAAGTTGTGGTTTGAGCTCCAGGATGAGGCAGAACTGCTGCACATTCTCAGTAACATCACAGTCGGTCTCAAACCCTTCCTCGTCTCCCAGGCTAAGAGGTTTTCGAAGGCGTATCTGAACAGCCTGCTGGAGGCAACAGAAGTAAAGAGTGACGCCAACAGACTGGCAATGTCCTCAGGTATGGCAATGTCACTAACATAGTCAACCCTGAATGTACAAATGAAACATGTTGATCAAGTTTAGTTAAAGGCTAGAAAAGCAGACTTTACTGAGTGACAGTGGATTTGAGGGTTCAGGCTTCTACTGTTTTCTGATTCCTCCTCCAGATGAGCAGATTGACCCGACTCTGCTAAACACTCAGGCCTGGCTCCTGCCTCATGCAAATGACAGACTGAAGGAGCTGCCATTGGAGTACAATGGTTTCTGTGGTTACATGTTCGTGAACAGAGAAGGTCTGCTACTTCCAGGTAGTGCTCACCTAAAACACAAAGAAAATCACATTCATCTCCTCAAAATAGAATAGCAGTTTTATTGTCTTTGCAACAATAAACAATCTGGGTGCAATTCTCCAGATAAAAAACGTCTCACTTAAAAAACAGCAATAAATAATTACTTATCCTTTGATAAAAGTTGACTTAAAACTGAACTAAATTATAGGCATAAAACTGAGCAGGTCAAATTGATCACAGCAGCATTCAGCATGGCTATGGCTAATGGCTAATGGCTAAAAACTGTTTCTCAGTGTGGTGGACTTAATTGTTCATGTGTAGGTGAGATCAAACACTTTGATCAGTAAATCACAGAATTAGATAACCTTATCTCCATTTATTCACATTATAAGAAGCTTCATTCCTGTACAGTCAGTAAGCTTTTCCGTTTATTGTTGTCAAGAGTACAAATAACTACGGTACTGACATGCATGTATAAATACAAAAACATTTCTTTTTTTTTATTCCATGCCCCCATTTCATATCAGAAACAAACTGGGAAGGCGGGGGGAGGGAGGAAGGGAGGGGGAGATAGTTAATTTGGGGCTTCAAATAAAGTAAATGCTACTTTTGCAGGAAATCCGTCTATTGGGATTCTAGAACACAAGGAGAGGTTCTATGCTTTCAGCTCCCGGAAGGCAGCTTTGGCATTTGCCTCCTCTCCAGATGACTTTGTTGCTCAGGTGGCAGAAAAATCCAAATTATTCCCAGAACTTTTCCAGCTTCTCAGACTCCATCAGCAGCTTCCCAGCTCACCCTCATACTCTGAGGTTGGTATCTTTACCAGGGTAATATGGCTCTTTGGTCTTTTCTATAAGTTAGGAACATTTCACCAAGAAAGTAGTTTCATTTTGAAAATGAGACTCCACAGTAAAATGTATTTCCCTTTTTGTGTAACACCAACTAAACTCTTCAGTTCCATAGTAAACTAAATACATCTTGAGAGCATATGATCTGTTCCCTTGTTAGCTTTAGGAACACAGCGTTCCTGATCTCAGCCGATGTTTCTGCTTTGCTTTTGCAGAAAGAACCAGGGCAGAGTTTATGGCCTATGCATATCAACAAGCGGGAAATTGGAATACAAACTGACACCCACCCAGTGGAAACACACATTGACAAGTCATACGAGTGGAATGAGTGGGAACTAAGACGAAAAGCCATTAAACTGGTGAGCCAGACCCATACATGTTTACAGGCATGAAACCAAAATGGAGCGCAGCATATTGGATATATCTTTCAATGCATTAGCAATATATTCCCGTGTATGAAATTTAATATTTATATTTTCCAATGCATTATAAGTGTAAACCATATATGTGTACATGCACACCCCTACAGACACACTGATGTTTGCTACATGCAGGATGTTTTGACACAAAAGACCATTTTTTTCCATAATTTTGTTGATAGTAAAGGGGAAAATAATAAAAACTGTAAATAAAAAATGTAATTCAAAAGAAAATTCCAAGGTGGACACAGTGAGCACAGCCATGCCACTGCAGGTAGGAGTTCATCCTGCAACCAGGGGATCGCTGGTTGGATCCCCGTTCTGGACGCCTCTGTCATTGTGTCTTTGGGCAAAACACTTCACCTGCCCTGCCTGCTGGTGGCGCAATATAGCAGCCTCACCTCAGTCTTCCAGCCCTATGGCAGTCTACAATCTACATCAGCTTCCCATATATAACAGTTCATATACTTGATATATTCTACCATGTACTGCTCATATATATTTTATTTATGTTTCCATATACAGTACAGACCAAAAGTTTAGACATACTTTCTCATTGAATTCAATGAGAAGGTGTGTCCAAACTTTTGGTCTGTACTGTACGTAAAAATATTCTGCTATATATCGAAGATACATATAACACATATTTACATATATGACCAATGCATTTTTCCAAATTAATCATATGACATTATGGTAGGTGTTTGTAAATATAAAATTCAAACTATTTTGGGATATATATAAACATACATTACAAATATATAATATATTGTATAATACATGAATCAATGCATTTACAATATACAGTACAGACCAAAAGTTTGGACACACCTTTTAATTCAATGAGTTTCCTTTATTTTCATGACTATTGACATTGTAGATTCACACTGAAGGTATCAAAACTATGAATAACACATGTGGAAATATGCACTAAACAAAAAAGTGTAAAACAACTGAAAATACCCCTTATATTCTAGTTTCTTCAAAGTAGCAACCTTTTGCTGTGATTACTGCTTTGCACACACTCTGCATTTTCTTGATGAGCTTCAAGAGGTAGTCACCTGAAATGGTTTCACTTCATAGCTGTGCCCTGTCAGGTTAATAAGTGGGATTTCTTGCCTTATAAATAGTCATGAAAATAAAGAAAACCCATTGAATTAGAAAGGTGTGTCCAAACTTTTGGTCTGTACTTTATATTAGAAAATGTATTGTGAAAAGAATAGATTAGAATACATTTCCAGTATATTTCCAGTAACACATTAGTAAATATATTTTCGTAAGGGGTGGCCTGGTGGTCTGAGTGGTTTTGTAGGGTTAAGAGTTGTAGGTGTTTAAGACCAAACTGATTTCTGCTTTGTTATTTAATGTATCTCTAGTAGCTTGTATGTCTTCCACTGCTGCAGCACAGATTGACATTCTTTTATTTTCAGTCTAATAAACCTCTTTTGTGCTCCATAATCTAAGGCTAATATTCGGACTACAGTAACTCACTCAATGCAGACCAACCTGAGCCACATGAGACGGGACAACGTTAGCCAAACATGGCTGCCGAAGGAAGCTACCTCTCAAACCATGAGAGAGAGCGGGAGCAACATCCCCAACCCTCAGACATACCTGCAAGGTCTGAGGGGGCAGAGAGATGCTGAGGTGCTGAAAGTAGACCTCACCAGACCTGTTGAAGAAAAACCTTGATGACAAACCTTCGATGAAATTAAAGTTACCGTGCGCAAATGATTTCATCATGTCATCATCATCTATATATGTATGTTTGTGGTTTGTTTTGTGCCTGTGTCTCTTCTAACCAGTTAATGGAATTGGAACTCAGAGAAGTTGGACTTAAACTTTTGTGTCGTCTGACCATTTCCTTGTAATGTTGTACAGAACATATTTCCTCAGCAAATGTGATTTCAAAGTTTATAGAGTTGGTACGTATGTTACACAGCATCTGGAGACTTGATATAGTTCCTACTTGTGTCTATAATCAGCAATCTTCCAGTCTGACATTTATGAGAAGTTTCAGTTTGGATTTAAACCCAACACAGCTCAGCTCTGCAGGCTAGCAGTGACACCTGACACACTGTGGACTCTTTGGTCCTGGTTCTTCTGTGGATCATCAGATCCTGCTCTGACACTTATAACATGGTGTATAGTCAAAGCTTCTCAGTCCTATGAGGGGAATTCTCCTTACAGCTTTCCTCTTTTCTTCTGTCCCCTGAGGTTCTATCTTACGTTCAAAACTAAACTTGGCTTTTCCTCACTACAAGGCCAGTGTCCATATGGAACTATCCCCAAAACAAACTCGAGCCCTTTTCAATGGTTTATGCAAGGTTAGATCCTGGATGTCCAGTAATTAAAATTAATCTTAATGCCAGTAAGGCTTACATCATTTTGCGTGGACATTAGCACACTGATCATGTCTTTGGTTCCAATTTTCTCCTTTTTTCTGCTCACCTGTCAAAAACCTTACGTTTACCTTGGATGCAGTTGTCGTTCCTACTGGTGGGAATAAGAGCAAGACCATCTGCAAACAACCAGCATTTAAAAATATTTGTATTCACCCTTGACAAGTAAAAACTGCAATTGTCCAGCTCAGGTCATTTTTCAATAAATTCAGTAAAATTAGACAAACACATACAGTCCAGTTCAGTCAATCTAACTGTTCGTCCTCCATTTTAATAATACAGCTCCAGCTTAAAATGTGAAAATAAAAATCACATCTTCAATGAAAATCACAATGAAAATCTTCTAGCAAAAGTCAAGAGTAGCTAGAAGACTAGCTTCCTATAATATAGTCAATGGATATTTTTCAATTTCCCATAACAGCTGTCATTGTTTTAGCGCATTTCGAGTACTGCTCTTCAACATCCTTGACCTGATTCCATTGCGATAGTTACAATGACTATCGTTAATTGTAAAAATACAAACATATCTCTTCATACTAGATTCAGCTTTACTTGAACGTATTTTTGATTCAGTCCATCTTTCTGTTTATCTTAAGGTGTAAAATGTATATTTGCAAAACTTTTATATGAACAAATGAAAATGTTTCACTTCAGGTACACCTGTTAAGACAGCAGGTGTTTCACTCATCAGTCGAAAGCGTTAACGTTTTAAGAGTAAATAGACCAGTAGATGATGTTGAAGAGGATATAAGATCCAGGAAAGATGACCCTGGAGTATTTGTCTATGGCATGTGTGTCAATCCAGATGCTGCTGTAAGCCCTGGAGCCAACATGGCCTGTCATCTGGTCAGTTTCCATGGCCAGTTCAACCAGCATCCTTTCCCTTCTCATGCCATTCTCCTCTGGCATGCCGTAATTTCCTGTGGTGTTGACGTCCACCTCACTGTAGCAATCCGACATCATGCCAGGATGAGCTATGCCACAAGTACATGGCAACTGCAATGAAAGTTAGAAATGTATAAGCAATAGAAAGTTAGAACATAACTTGCAATACATGCAAACAAATAGTTATAATAATAAAAAGAAAAGATCTGGTTAAACAATAAAGTTACAACGTCAAACCAATTTGTATTCCAGATGATTAAAAATGTGACTTAATCCAGTAATAATTACTTTATTCTCTCTTTTTAGCTAATAATCTTTCTTTCAAAATGCCAGTTCAGTCAAAAAACCCCGTCAGTGATAAGACATGGCACCAACCTTGTCCCGCAGTTTTCTTTCCTTGCGTTCCTGGAGAGTAGACAGGTAGTTGACGGCGGCATATTCTATGACCGAAAGGAAGACAAAGACGAAGCTGATCCACAGGTAAACATCCACAGCTTTAATATAAGACACCCTCGGCATGGAGGCATTGACTCCAGTGATGATGGTTGACATGGTTAGCACTGTAGTTATACCTAAAACAGAAAAAAAATACAGTTATGAAGTTTCTAACTATGAATACAATACAAAGCCACAGTCAAAACTATACAAAGAGGACACAAAGGAAATCGCTATGGTGACCTTTCTCCACCAACATCCCATTATAAGCTTCAAAACCTTTCATACAGACAGTACATAAAAATCAGCATTGATTCTGAGAGTCACAGTCTAAACAAAAGCAAATAAAAACCCCCGAAAAAAACAAGTCCAGCTTTTATTTGAACTTTAAACAGTGCTTAATATATTGTTCTACTTTAGATGACCATGGGTCATTTATGTGCAACAAAGACTGCTGTCTAACCAAGTGGCACTCTGGCAGGAACAGCCCTGCGGTCGATCCAGAAGGACACCCAGGACAGCATGACCATCAGAGTGGCAGGAAAGTACGTCTGCAGCAGGAAGAAGAAGATGTGCCGCCGTAGGGTGAAGTTGATGTACAGCCGGTTGTACCAGCCTGGAGACGAGTAAAAAAACTAAATTAGGCTTCACAACTTCTATATGAATTGAGACACAGCTCCCCGTTTCCCTGCAGCACCTGTACTGCTGTAAAATGCCAGCTTTGTGGTCGTATGGAACTCCTGAATGAGGAACTGAGAGAGAGAAATTCTCTCATCCGTGTTTAAAGACCTGTTCCCTTCCTTCCAGTACAGCATCAGGTCATCGTCCGTATAGGCATCTGAACAAATAAAAAAGTATACACAATATATGTTTGATTAAATTAAATAAACATTTGACACAAGCATGGCAAAAGTGATTATTCTTAAAATTACAAACTCAAAAAGTACTAAAATTAACTCTCATATTATCTGAAGTTCATCAAAAGTCTTAGTAACTTACAGCTTTCAATTTCCAATGAGCACGTTTGTGTGTCGAGAGGAAAACGACTCAGGTCCATGCTGCACATGGCTGTGACTGTGACTCTGCAATCACAAAGCAAACATTTGTCGAGTCGCAGACAAAAATCTTCAGAAGCCTGAATATTTACTGGAAACAATGTATTGTGGGAATGCTGAGAAATTCGTGCAGACTTATAAATATTTGTGCAGATGGGCAGGACAGGGCTGTTTTTCTTGTGGCCATAACTCAGTTTTATTTCTAGTACTTTCTAGTGATAGATTTGATGGTGGTTAAAGCAATCACAACCAGCTCTAACAGTATAATCGTTTGAAAATGTAAGTGGTTTGCAAAAGTATTCATACTCTCGAACTTTTCCGTATTTTGTCACCTTACAACCACAAACATAAATATATTTAATTTGAATTTTATGTGAAAGACCAACACAAAGTGGCAAACAACTGTGAAGTAGAAAGAAAATTATATGTGATTCAAAACATTTTTTACAAATGAAAAACTGAAAGGTGCGGTGAGCAAAAGTATCCATACCCCCCGTGTCAATACTTTGTGGAGCCACCTTTTGCTAGTTCCAGCTGCTAGTCTTTAGGGTTTAGTCTCTACCCTGTATTTGACTCCATCAATCAGCTCTTTAAAACTGCACATCTAACAGTTTTTTTTTGGTTCTTACTCCTTGTTACAGTGCTTTCTGTTTATTGAAAATAATTGATTGGCTGAAGTGCTTTACAAGGATATAAAATAAACTATAAATTCACAGTTTTTTTCATTTCAAAAATCATTTGCCATATTTTTATTGTTTTTGTACCAGAAAGTGTAGCTGTCTGGTGATTTCAACTATTCAATAAAAGTTGTGTTTTGCGAAGAAGATGGCAGATGAGTCGCATAGTAGGGAACTCTCTCCAGTCAGCAAACTAAAATACTCATAGAGACAGAACATAAACCTGTAGTGTCAGTGAAGATTAGTGCTGGTTCTCCAAAAGGTCAAAAGAAAATCAAGAAAGAAATAACAGAGCTAAAAACAAAGGCAAGGTTTAATAAAAGTCATAAAAATCCATAGCATAAATAACCCTTGGTGTTTAATAAAAACAACAGTTTCTGATTAACAAATTATCAGAAGCAGGAGCATCCCAACTTCATATAGTTAGTTGAGCTGCATGTAATGTAGATCTAACCCTCAGCTGAATATTACCCAATCCTTATTACTGGGACAGGATCTCAGCAGGAAGCAGGTTTCCAACAGAAATGTGTTAAGCCAACTGACTGGACAGGAGAGGGTGAAGTGGTTTGCAAACTGTCATCATCATATTCCAATCTGTTTTAGTCTGGAAAATATCCAACCGGCACTAACCCTGACCCAATGCAGATTAACCCTGGCCATGTGATGCGTATGTAAGTCTTTCATAATACAGTATATCATCCCATAGCAAAGTAACAGAATTTCTGACTGCAGAAAAATGCCTTCTCTGTTGAGGGGTTATTGTTTCATCATCACATTTAAGCAGAAAAAAAGGTGTAAAACATTTAAATATTTCAAGTCAAACACCAGATTTTGTGGAATAATGACCCAGGCCTGAAATATCACCATTCAGTTTTACTTGCATCTCCTTGTCAGAAAGACTTTGCAGTACACAAGTCAGTCAAATTAAAAGGCAGCTGGTCGGCTGCTGGTCTTTGCCTGCGAGGATTAAAAGAAAATAGCTGTCTTAGTTCAGGACTTCCTATTTCTCACCAGGATTACCAGGTCATTCTCATGTCAGTAAACTTTTTTCTGGTTGGCCTTCATTTTTGTAATTTGATCTCTGCTATTTTACTGAATCCAATTCTGGTTCAATGTTATCTGATACAATTTGTACCGTCACTGTCCTTAAGTTACATTTGGTTTCATAAAGTTATAGATGTCTGAACAGGAAAAAAACTGGACTTTTTGTCTTGAAGATGCTTCTTGCTTTTAAAAGAAAAGATGAACAAGAAGTGACTTTGAACTTTCACTGAATTTTTATTCTAGAACTGTTGCCACTCAGGGTGGCAGCATGTCAGAGTATTTCTGTTACATTCATTGATTTCTTTCCCTTTTTTTAAACTTTAATTCCTGCCTTTGTGGTCAAAAATAGTTTTTTTGAACAACAGTTCCTTCTTGTTTCGGATTCTGTGCATGGGGGAATTTTCTGCCATAACTCAAAAACGCACATTTTCAGTCTGAAAGCAGAACTTCATGTCTTTTTTCTCAAAACTTGTAATGCTTGTGGTCAAAACTTATGCTCTTTCAAACATTCCCTCTGCTCTCTCAAACCTTTCTCCTCCCGCTTAAAACTCGTCTCTGCTCTGATCAAATATCCGCTTGCAAACCTCTCTTGGTACCAAGAAAAAGTACCAAGGAAACGATACTTTGACTTGGAACAAAAAAGTACCGTCGCCTGGCAACTTCTCAGCCAATAGAATGAAAGTGTTCTACTGGGTGTGTTTGTTTCCTTCTAGTGGGTGTGCCTGTGTGGCCTTTACTTGAAAAGGAACATAAACTGTGGCTGTTAACTTCTTACTTTTCTCTACCTCCTGGATCGGTGCTCTATCTTCTCAAACCACCAATTGTTCATGGCAGATGGCAGCTCACATTGAGCTCGCTTCTGGTTCTGCTGAGTTTTTTTCATGTTAACGGGGAGTTTTTCCTCTCCACTGTCTCTACATGCATGCTGTGTGAGGGACTGCTGCAAATTCAGTGATGCAGCCCAGGCGATTGCCTGCTGTCACCACATGCTGGTCCAAGAGCTGTGAACGCATTGATTCAATGACTCGATGCAGTCTGCTGGGTTCCAGGTAGAAACCTTCTATTCTGTTTGATAACTACAGTTAATTAACTCACAGGATTGGGGCAGTTGATCCATTTAATAACTTCATGATTCTAACATCAATACTGATGTTATTGTCCTCACATGTTTCAGCCTGAAACACCCAGTTCATGATCACAACCGAGAAAAACCGTTTTGTGTGAAGAGATGAGTAACAAGAAAAGAAAGAAAGTAGCATTGTGCATAAGTACTTATGTTAGTCTTGTGCTGGATAAGACAATCTACACCAAGTTATTCTTCTACTTTTTCCAAGTCAACAATGAAGCAGCAAATATTTTGCACTCTAATTTCCATTCAAGAAGTCAATCCATTTTATTCCCAATTGTTGTAACATGGTAACTTGCTGTGAACGCTCTTGGACCTCTCATTTACATCAGTGTTATGAAAAGGGTGCAGATGTAACCCAGGAGCCTCATGTGGAGCAGCTTGGATTATCCATCTTTCTTTGCAACCAGATCCCATAGGTCTGCCAGAGTTCTTTACTTCACAGACTTGCTTCATTTGGACTCATAAAGTCTTCCACTAAATCTGTAAACATTTTTATTCTCAGTCAGTTCAGAAAAATGCAAGCAAGTCTTTAATACTTCAACTGTCCTCTAAAGAGGGGGGTGGAGGAGGATTCATTAAAAAGACACACATTTGTTGTGTTTTTTTAACAAAAGAGGGAAAATTTTTGATTAATTTTTTATATTAGGATACTGAAAAACAGCCAGTCCCACCAACTGACGTTATTAAACTAAACTGTCCCAGTGATAAATTAGGGTTAGAAATACAACAATGGATTACCTGAGGCTGTAAAGGACTTTGCCATCGGGGTACACTCGCAGCATGACGTTGTCTGTGGTCGTGTCATGTGTGAACGACTTCTTAGAGTGGACAAAAAACATGTCAGGTACCCATATCTTCTTCACCAGGCGACCATCGAAGGTCATGCTCTGGTTGGTGTTGCTTTTAAATGACAAACGATCGTCTTTCCAATAGTGCCTCAGATACAAGGTCATAGTGAAATCCTTAAGAAAAGAAATGAAAAATTGCTTTTCATTGTTGCTTCAAGTAGGAACAAGTGCAGAGAGCTGTTTCACAGTTACATACCATATCAACCTCTGAAATCGCATCCAGGCTTTCAACCTGAACATCCACTCCAACTGGGACGGCAGGCCCTAGAAAAACCGGATACAACTGTTTATTTATAAAGATCCACTGACCTCTCATTTACATCAGTGTTATGAAAAGGGTGCAGATGTAACCCAGGAGCCTCATTTGGAGCAGCTTGGATTATCTATCTTTCTTTTATTCCAACTGTTCTGATTTAGACAATGACTTCTGCTTTCTATTGCCAAATCCCCTTAAAAGCTGCTGTGTGCTGATCCCTGTATCCTGAGGACCGAACCGGAGGCATGAGTGCTGTAATCCCAACAAACATTAAACATATATACATATATACATAACTGTTATTTTGAAGGTTAAATTTATGTATCCTTGTAGGACCACATGAAAACATGTGGGAGTCAGATTTGGCCCCAGGGCCTTTAGTCTGACACATACTGTATGTCTTAGACAAAAAACTTTTTTTAATTTAAATAACTAACTGAGCTCACTCCCGGTTATATCACAAAGATATAGTTGGGATGAATGCATGAGTGAATTGAAATCACTTTTTGGAAAGTGTGTTGCGGCACTGAATTAAATATTACACCAAATGTTTGGCCACAGTGATTTCTAAGACAGGGATGTGATGGCAGTTATAAGTTAGAGAGAGAAACACTAAACATGTCCATTAAACAAGTGACCTGGCATTTCATCCTGTCCTGTGTAGACTGACTTGAATTCATATTCACCAAAAGTGTGGCAGATGTTAGAGGACAGATGTGGCTCTTATGTCCTGAGCCACATGTTTTATTTCCCTGGAAAACAGAATGTACTCCTGATTTTTTCTGTCTGCTTTAGTTCTGGTTTCTTGGTGGCTGAGAAGACGTGAGCTTTGCTGACCCAAGTAACTGTGCACTGTAAAACATTTGAGCCACATTTAGTTGTGTCTACTGTCTTCTAATCTATAAGTCAAACAAATTTAGCGAGGAATAAATCTTGAACCCAAATGTGTGAGTTTGTGAAAGATAAACTTAGAGTAGCAAGTTGTGTTAACTTTAGTCAAACCTCTAAAAGTTAATAAACGAGAGTTTTTAGGTTAGCACTGTGCTGTTTACTAGAATTCATGATCAGAACAGAAGTTTTGTTCTTGCAATTTGAAACAAGAATTTGAATTATTCCAATAAGTATTAGAGAAATGTGTGCCCTTTAACTAGGTGAGGGAAGTTTTTTCCTTGCATATTGTGAAATAATTATTAGGTTTAAAACACAGCCTTAAGTTAAAACTCACAATTCAAGATTAATGAACTTAAAACACAATGCTTAGACAACTTGTCTCTTGTTGTTGAATCAACTTAATGAACTTTAATTTCTGAGTTCAAACCAATACAGTTTGCTTGATGACTTAAATGCAGGTGGACTTTCATTTCCAAATTAAACCACCTTCAAATGTTTTAAAGTGTAGGGTTTATTCCAATCTCTATCTTCTAGACGCTTCATGTCATCTTTGGCTTCTGGTTGGTCCAGTAACAATCCATATGGCACGGTCAATTATAGAGCCAGTGACATCCATGAGGAGGCCACTGTTCACAGCAGCTTCCCCACATCCTGCGGTGCTTCAGGAACATCCAGCTCTGAAGTTGTACATTACCAAAGCAAAGTTTGTCCTGTGGTTTCTACTGACTGCCTCAGCAGTGTTCAATATGCTGGGAAAAGTATGGAGAATGTCCCACAAGAGTCTCTGAGGCCTAGATTGACTGACTGCTTCAAATATGGAGTCTTCTTATAAAATATGTATTCAGTCTCATTAGCTGGTAGTTTTAGTATCTGTGGAGCAATTTAGGCTACAGCCTTTAATTGAATGAAGTATTCCAAAAACTCAATCTGAGATTATGAATCTATAGTGGAATCCAAGTGAGAGACTTCAATTCACAATGACTTCAGCTTTGAGTCATAGAGCAGATTAAGAAGGCAGTTATTGAAATCGAAAGCTACAGACAGGCTGCTCAGTAATTAATCACTGGCTTGCAACAGCATGGTTCCACCGTAATCCCACACTGTTATGTCATCTTTGCCAGCCAGGACTGGGAGCTCTCACTACTATGTTAATAAAAGAACCGAGCCTGGAGAGCGTAGATCGGTGTTTACAGTCAAGTCTAGAAAATCAGCTGGATATTTATAAGCAACACCCCTGAAAACACATCATAACCCACGAGTTTCTGCACAGAAGGTTCCAAAAGATGAACCGCCTTACCTCCAAACCCTGGTCGCATTGTGAAGTCGTGGTCATCTATCCTCAGCAGCTGCTCCGACTTTGTAGCCCTGGCTTTAGTTATATCTGGACTTCTCTTGAATATCGGGCTGAGAGAAAATAAGGGAAACTTTAATCATTGAAGAAAGAGTGAGAATTAATGTCTTTGGGGCCTTTGTTTTATCAACACACTTCCTCTGTTGGGCCCTTTTAGAATCTGTTGGGATTTTAGTCATTTTAAAGTCATAACTGAACATTTTTTGAAAAGTAGGGGTTGTGAGTTGATGTTGTCAGGGAGGGTGGGTAAAAATAAAACCTTAAATCTTCTGACTTCAAGAAAAGCCCTCAACCATTGAAGTTCTTGTTTCTAATTCAGCTTATTTAATATGACTAGATTGTTATTAGAGCAGTGACATAAACCCACAGCAATTTCTAAACATTTGTCAAACTGGGCTACAGAATCTCAGAGGAACCCAAAACGAATTATGTTCTTTGGTGAGCAAACCTAATAACAATTCAACTGAGTGTTGGATGTTTAACATTTTTGACACTTTTATTAACTTCTTATTATATATGTATTCTGTTAAAATGGCTGCTTCTTCAAAAACTCATTTTAGGTGAGTGTTTTCTAGTTCTTTACACATGATGTTGTTCCACTAGTTCATTGTATTTACCATTATAGCTTTCCATATTGAGGTTGTTCTTCTCAGGCAAATAATCTGATGAATTTCCTAATTCTAAAGGCTGAGGAAGGATTATATAGGGTTTAGTGAGAAACATGAAACTGGGCCATCTGTCGCTGTAGATACCAAAAACAATGGTGTGATTAAAATGTTGACCTTATGTCTTAAAGTCCACCATGCTTCTTTAATCTCCACTTTCAACTAGCCTCAGTCATACTCCTAATTGAACTAAAAATAGACAAAAACATAAAAATACCTGCCAATCTTGTGACTGAGTCCTAGTGGAGACATCTCTTGTGTCAATCTGAAATAAGAAAAAGATGACATTTTATTATGCACTATTAGATAACATTACAGCAATAAGGGAGCTAGAAAAGTAATGGTCTAACATGTATTTCTGAGAAACTCAACAGAATTTATAAACTACAGCAACATTTATATTGTTCATTAATTCATTTAAATCTCTAACAGTCACATTACATTAGAAAAACTACTTTATTCTTTAGAAAGTAAATACAAATCTAGAAAGTTTGGCCACCAAAAAGCACAAGAATGGAAGAGACTAATGTTTACAGTTGTTTTAAATGAGCCACCCTTTAAATTGTTTTAAAACAGAACATTTGATCTGCTCTATAGAAGCAGCATTAGATGTTCACCTGCTCTGAAGTCTGTGTTTGACATCTGATTCTCCACTTTGTGATGCTCTGAACCTTTTCAACATGAGACAGATCTGAGATGCAGGCAGGCCCAAAGCTCTCCCATACACAGATTTATTGTTTCACATTAGTCAGAGAGAAGCCTAGAGTATTTATAAGAAGGATCATGTTGGTCTACTGTCCATTGCCATTTACACTCCATGTGAAAAGCATATTTCAAGTGTAACCCTGCAGAGTAACTATTGCTAATATGCTTATCAGACACAACTGTTAAGAAAACTTAACTTATTATGTATTCTTAAACCCAATAGATGTCTTATTGTGTATTAATGGAAGAAAGTCAAAGGTCATCCACTTTTTTGTTCTTTGCTGCCTTGGTATTGGATGGACCATGGGCCTCTCTCCCTGGGTGGATATCGGCAGATGGGGTTTCCTGTAGGGGTCGGTGGGGAGCTGACAGGAGGACAACTCCCTTCACTCACTCCATCATACCACACATGCAGAGCCTTAGGGTGCAGGCGCACATCACAAAGAACATCACTATAGTTGTGACCACATAAGTTCCTAAGGTTCGGGATGACATGAAATAGAACTACAACAATTTGTAGTAATCCATTAACCCCATGAAGCAGGCTATAGCTTCACTGAATAAATCTCCAGTTAAAACCAGTAAAATCATCTAATCTTCTCAAATCTGAAATCCTCTGACAGCTGCACTGCAGGGAGACAGACAGCCTTCGACTGCGGCAGGCCATTAAAACATTTTAAAGATCTTTGATTTTTCCAAGTACTGGTAGATTGAAAATAGGGTTTTATTTTTAGCCCTGTTTGTTCCTGCTACAGTCGTACCAAAGATACATAGTAATAGTTCAGGAAGCAGCTAACAATCATGTGAAAATTTGATGGTCAGTTTCAAGAACTGCAATGTGCAAAACCTTAATGGAGTCTATTTCTTACTCAGGAATTTATTATACAGGATTTATCCTTTGTTATTCTCAGGAAAACAACCTCTGTCCTTGAATGTCACCTGACCCGTTACTGAGACTTGAGAGTTCAGTCCAGATTTCATACTAAGGTTCAAGAGTGACTTCAACTGACTTGATGAAGGCAGGAGATCCACTTTCAGCTGTGAGTGGATCAGTAACTGGAAGTAAAGACAGTCTACTATTCAGGGTCAGCATCCGATGTGAGATAGGAAGAAACAGCTGGGGGAGATGAGACAGGAAATCAGTGGAATAGTTCTGAGAATCTGGCTGTCAAATAACATCACAATCAAAACACAGCAGGCAGGCAGAGCAGCCGGTGATACGCGTACCAGTCCTATTGATTCATTTGGTGGTGTGTGCGTAGAGTGAAACATCAGCCCCATAAACATGTTCTCCAGCACTCTGCATCTGATACAGAAGGAATAGCTTTCTTTCCAACAGTACAGTACTTTTATCCTGTTGCACACAGTGTGCCTCCTTCTGTGCCACCTGGGTTATCATACAGCTCTCAGCCCACAGTCACTTGCATCAGTAGAGGTCACAAAGCAGGGTCAAACCATGCCAGAGGAGACTAACCACCAGGAGCTTTTTAACTTCTCTAAAGCTTGCTTGTGTATCTGAATGTCCATTATAATGTGTTCTTGTCCTTAATTCCTAGGATGAAGAAACCTAACCTAAAACTACAGTGATGTCTTCCCATGAAGCACTGCACTACTGCTCATACCAAGCAGCAGCTTGACTGCACACAGCAATGATATCCACATAGTTTTCCTTAAGAATTTCCATCATCAGGTTCTGACGAGCTGAAAGAACAGAGACCAGTCACTGAGGGACTCTGCAGAATGTGAAATGATCAGACCTACTGCAGTAAAACTTGTCGGTGCTATCTTCATGCGTGGGCAGTTTGTAGTGTCAAACATCAATCCCAGAAAATATTTTTGCACCTTACAAGAAGGCAAACAATTAGCTTTCCTTAATAACTTTGACTTGCTTAAAAAAAACTGAGATCCACTCAGTTTTCATCATCACTCTCAGACAGAAGACACCTCTTGCAAATGTTGTGCCCCCTATTCTCACCTCCTGAGACCAGTTGGTAAGAAAGTTCTTGATCCAAAGGCACATTGTGTTGAAAGTCCTGCGTCATGGAGCTACACTATCAGCTTCACCAGGATGATGCTATTAAATCCTGTACTGAAGTCGATGAATAGCATTCTAGCATAAGTGTTAGGATGCTGCAGATGTGTCAGGGCTGTGTGATCCTCTGTGGACTGATTCTTCCTGTAGACAAATTGGCACCTGTCCAGACCAGCAGGTCCAGCAGGTTATCCTTGATGTGTTTTAGGATGAGCCTCTCAAAGCACTTCATCATGACTGGGGTTTTTTCATATCTCTTTGGCCATTACCATAGGCTTACTTCGCAGATGACCAGTAGGCAGCATCATGGGCTCTGAGCAGGGAGCGCACAGTTCCAGCCATCCACAGCTTCTGATTGGGTAAAACCTTGATGGATCTGTGCAGGACTGCAAATAAGACAGAACAGCAGATCTAGAGATCTGAGCTCTCTTTGAAAACCTCCCATTGAGTGAGCTCAAAACAGTCCTGAAGGGATGAGGAGGCCTCCTCAGTCCAGACCTGAACAGTTTTAATGTCGGGTTCTGATCTGCAGATCAGCGGTCAGTAGGCAGGGATGGGTTCAGCTGTGAGGTGGTCAGACAGTCCCAGATGTGGACCTGCTGCAGCCTCGTATGTCCCTTTGATATTAAGGTAGACCTGATCCAAGATATTGTTGTCTGTTGGAAAATGTATGAATTTGTGGAATTTGAGTAGCATAGTCTTAAGTACTGCTTGAGTAAAATCTCCTCCCACAATAACAACTGCCTCAGGGTGAGAGTTCATTTATCTGCTTATCAGATAGTAAAGCTCCTCCAGAGCTGTTAGCATTAGCTTTTGGGGGAATATAGACAGCAATCATTAGAATGGAGCAGAACTCTCTTACCAGCAGAAAACGATACACTTGATATACGACAGTGGACAGAGTTTTATCAGGGTAACATTATCCCTGATAAGTTAGGGAAGTTAGGGTAAGTTATCCCTGATTGTTTAGTTAAGTACTACTCCAGAAATACACCCGGTTTTGCCACCTAGTGTAAACAGAAATTGTAGACTTGAGTGGATATTAATTATAGATGACTGACACAATAAAGGAGAAATCAAATGTAAAAAAATACCCATAAGATGAATGTAAAAGTTGTGGGACTAAAAAGTAGCTACTCCATCTGATGATACCATGTGCTGCATTGTGTTTCTTTCTTCTATTTGTAAAAATGATGAAATGTAAATAAAAAATATTGCAGTGCCACACTGGGACTGGGACACCTTATAGACTCTGTCTAGAGTTTAAAACAGAGCAAAGCTTTGGTTTGCATGTTAGCTGTTTTTTCCTGACATTAGGAAGATTTATTTCTATTTAATTCTGTTATTTCTGGAAATTACATAACTTTGGTTCTATAGTAAAGCCCTCTAGTTTTCAGAATATTATTGTCAAAGTAATCCTAAACCTTGATACAACTGGAAATCAGAGACATCATCTCTGAAATGTCGTTCACTTTGCACTGACCTGATGTGTCTATACGGTTGCAGACTTTGCCCTCTGGTGCGCTTGTGTCCGGACACCTCGACCATCCAGAGCAGCACGCTGAACAGAACCACATCCGTATGCATGACGTCCACAGCCACAGCCTTCTGCTCCAGAACGCTCAAATGTGCAGCCCACTCCAGAGTCTGGCAGTGCACAGGCCGGACGCTCCGAGCATGACTCGCACCGAGAGCATAGTAAGAATGCCTACATGAACGTCAAAGTCTTTAATCTCTTAGACGATAGGGATGCGGTTAGCCCGCAAATCTGCACAAGTCAAATGGCACGGATTTACTCTGCGAGCGCGGAGTCAATAAACCCGCAGCGCACGTTGATCCAAATGGTGAGAGAGGTGGAAAGCTTTGGACAGAGTTTCAGTCACCTGATGTCGTTTCAGAATCACCAATTCTACACCAACTAAAGATGCATTGTTTTCACAGTGGGTGGGACCCGGAGGTCCCGTGGAAACCCCACGCCATGCAGCAGGAGAGCGCAGGACGAGGCTGACCGCTGCACCTCCACGCCCCACCCAGTTGATCTTTCCTCTGATTCAGTTTGTCTTACACCAGGACTCGAACCTTATGATCCATGATCAGAAACACATTAGGGCATTGCTTTGCCCCAGTTTGTTTCAATTACCAATAAGTGGTGTATAGAATATTATGCAACAGTTTGATAATCCTGTTGGCTACAGTACGAACAGTGGATGAGTGATTCCACAGGGTTTTTCATCCCATCAGCATATTTGCCTGGTCTACCTTCTAAAGTAGAATAAATGGAACAATAAATAAATAGACCTACTGTTTCTTTGATCACTTTTACCACTTCCTCCCCCTGTAAGTTGCAAATTAAGTAAAAATGCAGTAATATACAATACATAATAAGAATAGTAGCTAATAATAAAGGTTTTAACCGATGTGTAAAAAAAAAAAAATGAGACAATTTTTATTAATAAAAAAACACAAGTTTAAAGTTTACAGACTTTTTCATAAAGAAAAACGTGCAATTACTTTACTGCAAAATCATAATTACTATTTTTATTACAAGTATTGAGATATTCATCCTTCTAATTACATTTAGAGACTTGTTTCTTATTGTTAAATCAACTCCATGAACTAATTTCAGAGTTCAAACCAAAAACAATTTTCTTGTTGACTTTAATTTCATTTTCAAGCCAGCAGGTGGACTTTCATTTTCAAGTTTTACCAAGTTAGTTATATTGTCTGTTTGTGAACAAGTACTTTTGAAATCATGATGTTATTGGTTAATTAACCAATAACATCTAAGAACTTTAATTAGTTTTACTTGATGGAAGAAGGCAGAAGTAACTGCTGACACCGGTGCCGTTGCATTTGTCACCAAAGCTTTGGCCTCTAACACTGAGTCAGTGGTCGCTGTATGAGTATATATTATTGTGTGTTATTGTTTTTTTTATTTTTGTTATTTGTTAGAAATACAATTATTCATATACTCAATCTGACACTAAAGCCGTGGCATATGACACAAAAGTGATGACATATGCCATGCTACCAAAATATATTTTAAAGCAACATATTAGAAGCATGTTGTAAAAAATATATATTTATTTTAAATTTTGAACATTCTTAGAAATGTATCCAATTGATAACATGCTTAAAACGTATTTCAGAAAAAATGTAGCCTATTTAAAATAAGTATATGTAGGCTAGTTTTTCACCTGGTTGACTTTATCTCTTATTTTGGATTTCTGAATCTGACTTTTGTAAAACAGTCGCATTCTGAGATGCTGTTTCAAACTCTGAATATTTTTATTTAAACATAAACTGCTTAGTTTCTCCATGTTTTCTGACTTCTGTTAAATTTCAATGTTGATGCAAGTTTTGAATTGCTTTGCCTTTTCTAGATCAGATTGATCTGATATAGCAGTTCTCTTGTGTCTTTAACATGAAGGTCACAGATGTTTACCTATCAGCTCATATAATAAAAACACCTGCAGTCAATTGTATGTGTCTTCTTCTTAGAATTACTTTGAAAAATATTTTGTGGTTTCCACATTTATTATGCTTTTATCAGCCACAGAAGATATTTGACTGGACATGATACAATTAGTGTGAAAGTCTTCTTGGTTGTTTGTCCTGTGGAAGCACCAATAAGCTGCCTGTGTGATGCAGCGCAGCATGGATCCCCATCAGTCCCATTTGGAAGTCTTCCTTTTCATGTATCTCTCTCCTTCGCTGTCTATCGCTTCATAAAGCTGCTGGTCATTTTCTTTCATGGCGTGCAGATAGCCCAGGTAACCCACGCTCAAGGTGATGGCCACCAGCCCAAATACCATCACTGGTTTATTCTGCAAAACAACACAGCTCCATGTTAAAAGAAAGATAGGGCTATTATCACATGATAATAACAATATCCTACTAACAGCAGCCATCCATAGAGCTTTAATTGGGTCAGTTTTGACGTTTTCAAAAGAGTCATGGCTTTGAAACCTGGCATAAACAGCAGGTTTCAATCAATCAATCAATCAACCATAGAAATTTGCAAAACTGCCGAGAAAAGAAGCGACCCAGCAGCAGTTAGAGGCTCCACAGTTTAGTCTAAAACTTCCTGAAATCGCGCTACTGTGTTGTAAAACTCTTAACACTTCTCTCTTTCTCTCTCGGTGTGTGTGTGTGTGTGGGTGTGTGGGGTGTGTGTGGGTGTGTGTGTGTGTGTGGGGGTGTGTGTGTGGGTGTGTGTGTGTGTGTGTGTGTGTGGGGGGGTGTGTGTGTGGGTGGGTGTGTGTGTGTGTGTTAGGGTCTCACTGGTTTTATGAAGAGTTCAGGATTGACAGCACGGAACAGTGTGGTGGTCTGTGCTCCTCTCAACCCAGGCGTCCGGAAGCTTTTCTCCCCGGCGCTCTCCTTCCCCTTATCGGCTTCTTTTTCCAACATGTTCCCTCCGAAGCACACAGAACTCAGCTGGAGAAACCTGAAAAGGGATCTCTTGTGATCATAATACTATCCCAAATAACATTTCCATTCTCCATTTGCTTGCCTCACAACCTTGCCACTTGTTCTTCTCTGGTTTTCCTCATGCTAACCAGGTGCAGACTGCCCTCTGCTGGATTTAAACAACATCCCGTTTAAAGGGCCAAATCGCAGCTAAAGTTGGGAAACACGACACGGATTTCTGGCCGATTTTACCCCCGATTCCCGGACGGAAAACGTTGAGATTCATCTGCCGTAGTTGCGTTCAGAGGGTCGGGCGGGTTGGCACTAAAATCTGAATGTCTGAGAATGGATGGAGAATAGATTCTGTGAGATGGGAACAGGCCAGACCCGACCTCAGTTCCTGTTAGACAAAGTTTGATGTTTTTTAGATAGATAGATAGATAGATAGATAGATAGATAGATAGATAGATAGATAGATAGATAGATAGATAGATAGATAGATAGATAGATAGATAGATAGATAGATAGATAGATAGACTTTATTGTCATTGTCACAAGGACAACGAAATTCAAAGGGTGCCATCAGTCGGACAATGTGAGGTTTTTCCATAAATGTTAGTACAGTGAACCCTCGTTTTTCGCGGGGGTTACGTTCCAAAAACAACCCCCGATAGGCGAAATCCGTGAAGTAGGAACCTTTATTTTTTCCATAATACATTGAAACCAAAGAACAAAACCTTTTTACAAGCCCAAACATTTGTTTAACAAATAAAAAGTACTGTATAAACATTTTTTTCTTTTTACAAATAACTACTGTACTGTAAAATAATAATTTTAATACGAACTGAAAGCGGATTCCCGTGCCCGAATTGCGGAGATCAGCGCCGCCCCACCGCGACCTGAGTCATGATTAGAACGGGAGAAAATAAAAAATGATTATGAAAAATAAAAAAAGTACAGTAGGTCAAATAGTGACTCAGGTGTATTTTACTGCTCTTCTGACTGAGCCGCTGCATCCTGACTCCGTTCTGTAGCGGTTTTTTTTTTTTTTTTCTTCTAAAGCCGGCGGTGCAGGTGTGTTTTTTGGAGAGAAGAACATACAGTAGTTATCGGTAGCTGTTGTCGATCTTTTTTCTTCTGGGCAAAAAGATTCTTATAAACCGACATGCCACCATCGATTATGTTAAATATGGCAAGCTGTTTTATGCATGTGTACATATTAAACCACAACGTTGTTGACACACAGGTAGAGAAGAAGCGGAGAGACTGTTTAGCCAATCAGAATGCAGAACACAATGCACGATGCAAATCCGTGAAGCAGCGAGACCGTGAAAGGTGAAGAGGGTTCACTGTACTCCCATGTTGTTTTGTTACTCATTCTGCTGCAAGTTGGCTCAATTTTGACGCGCAAGAGGTAACCGGTAAAATCCGGTTTAGGATTTTCAAAATAAAAGATCCGGAAGTAGTTCATTATTTCTTGCGCGGACCGATATCGGTCCGCGGCCCGGTGGTTGGGGACCACTGCCCTACTGGACACAGAAGCAGACTGCGCATTTTTTGGTTTGCTTGGTTCGTTCAGTGCCGGTGGATAATATTTGGATAAGTTTTGATTTTTATCTCCTGAATAAGAGGACAGGTGACTGCATTCTGTTTCTATTTTTCCTTCAGTGCGGGTTGGGTAAGTTTCAATTTTTATTTCTTAAATACAAAGACCCAAATAGACAGAGGGTATTTTGTTTGAAATTGAGCATCAACAAAGTGTAAAATGCGTTTTGTTACATGCAGAAATAAAATTTTGTGTTCTCTGCAGCAGTTCGTTGATTTCATAAACGCAACATAGTATCGATTTTTGTACATAGCATATAGGTTTTATATATATATATGACGTCAAAATGGGTTGTGGCTCCAAGTGCTTTCTTTTTATTGGGAGGCGGTCCCAAATGGCTCTGAATAGAAAAGGTTGCCGACCCCTGGTCTAGATATTCACAATACCAGACTGGTATTTGTTGTGAAAGACTGAGGGACCACAGACCAAAGGAGTTTAAACAATCATACCAGTAGGTGGCGGTAACAGAATACAATCTCAGAATTAGGACAGGTTGTGTTTCTTTTACACGCCGTAAAGTGAATCAATGTTGGAGAGGAACGGGGGAGGGGGCGAAATATGAGCCACATTTTACAGCACCAGCCCATTCCTGTGCAGACACTGGTGCTATGCATCACAAATAGGAAATAAAAATGTGAGGGATGTAGAGAAAAAGGGGGAAAACATGTGGAACATACATGCAACATACATAGAGTGGGGCAAAGAAGAATTTAGTCAGCCACTGATTGTGCAAGTTCTACTTAGAAAGATGAGATCTGTAATTTTCACCAACGGTACACTTAAACTGAGACAAAAATGAAATCCATTGTAGGCCTATAGAATTTGCAAATTATGGTGGAAGATAAGTATTTGGTCATTAACACAAGTTCAACTCAATGCTTTGTAACATAACCTTTGTTGGCAATAACAGAGGTCAAATGTTTCCTGTAAGTCTTCACAGGTTTGCACACACTGTAGCTGGAATTTTGGCCCATTCCTCCATGCAGATCTCTTCTAGAGCAGTGAAGCTTTGGGGCGGTCACTGGGCAACACGGACCTTCAACTCCCTCCACAAATTTTCTATGGGGTCGAGGACTGGAGACCAGTTAGGCCACTCCAGACCCTGAAATGCTTTTTACAGAGCCACTCCTTCGTTACCCGAGCACAACAGCATGTTGTTTGATTTGTACAAGGTGGAGGAGGCGGGGGTTGGTCTCTAAACTTTAATATTTCAGTAACAGTTTCTAAACAAAAGCTGTATAAATGGAAATTCATCAGCACAAATGTAGCACAATTGATTGATACCAATTGTGTTTGAGAATTGAATTAGGTGGGAGGCTGGTTGACTTTTCATAACCTCTGGAAACCTTTACTCAAATCTTAAAAATGATAAGGGCACAAAAATATTTACTGCACAAACATTTGACACTAATTTTGTTTTATTTAAAGATGGCTTAGGGGTGGTCACTTCACTCAGGTAGACCAACTATGCTACCTGGTCTGCACACTGTACGGTGAAGATCATCAACACATTCCACTATTTATATATTTTTTTTGAAACGAGCTGCAAGTCTTGGCCACATGCATCATTAAAAGTAATGAGTATTCATGTATCAAATTGAAGAAAATAGCTGATGTTCTGGTAACACCAAAAACTTTAGTGCATGAGCAATATGGTCATACATTACTTTGATTGAATTGTCCTATTAATAGAAATTAGATTAGAGAAATCAGTTATAGATCAGTAAATTGTCTGTCCAGTTTTTGTTCCTTTAGCAACAAGGTTTTATTTGAACTCTTAGCACAATGCTCAGGAGGAGCCTGGCAGATGTCACGGCAGGACAACAGGGAAGCAGTGGGTGGTGTCCATCAGACCATCAGTTCCCAAAATCGCACACAGAAAAACCTTGTAAAAGCGCATCTCAAGACCGCAGGAGGATTAAGAGAGTAAGCTAAAGCTAGTGAGATGGCGAGGTTTGACTTTGTGGGCAGAGTGGGATTTATGTTTACCACAATGTTGATAAGGCAAATCTTGCTAATTAACATGCACTGAAACAAGAGTTCTTTCCTTTCTGCTTTACTAAGAAGAAAGGAAATAAGGCAATAAGTCGTCTTTGTTTTCTGTTCCAGAGAATTTTAAGAAAAGAATGTTTGGAGCCCTGTGCTACAGTCTCAGCATGTGTTTTTCAACCTTTTACCTTATTTAAAAACATTTTGATAATAGGTACTCAAGCTGTGACTAAAAAGTCAAAGTAAACCACTGAGAATTTTAACAAGTGACTTTAATTCAGAAAAATGTAACAAAATCATTTTATAGGTCCACATGCAACAGCACTTAAGTTTTAAGCTCTTGAGGGCTGTGTGATCTTATAAAAGACAAAAAAAATCAACTAAAATAATACAAAAGTTTAATGGGGCTGCTGGTGGCAGTGGGATTTTTAAATCTATATATACACACGACAAGCAATGATCAACATCTTCACAAACTACACACAGAATTAAGCTCTTTTGTCTCAAATTCCCACAGGGATAATTTAGACGCCACAAGTTGATGTCATTTGAACATGCTTTACACTTTACAATATGAAAAAAACCTGTACAGATAGTACTGTGGAACAGACTGGTTTAGTCCATCAAGTCAGACTAATTCAGATCCTGAGATTTAGCTATTGGATTTTTAAAAAAATCACCTCCAAAAAGCAGTCAGTCACATCTCTCTAACACTACAGCTGGGTCCATGTCCTGCAGCTGTTTCAACATGGGCTCTATGACACCCACAAAGGCTGGATCTAGTTTTATTTTCACTTTGCAAAGTGACTTTAAGTTCTGATGGTTGCTGAACCAGACACAGGTCTTTTTGCTATTTGAACTAGTTTGGCTCTCACCATTTTCTACCTTAACTGACCTCATCAAGTGTTGCTCTGATTCTCTGGTCTCTTCCAAGAATTGTAAGAAAGACATTTCAAATCCCATCGGTTTAAAGGAAGCCAGGGGCACACTCTGCTCCGTCTCCTCTGGAACTATTGCAAGGCTTGGGGAGGTCTGCTTCTCTTCCTTGACCTGAACAGACGTTGTCTTGGTTGGCCGAATGACTTTTTTAGATTTGACAAAACTTCCGCCAAATTTTCTTGGTCGCCCTCGTTTACGTTTTAGTACCACAAGTCCATCAGAACTTTTCTTTTTTGATAACTTAGTTTTTAACAAAGTCATGGGCATCTCTGTTGGGCTTCTTCTGCGTAGGACCGGCTTTGAATATTCATATTTCCCTTCATCAGTGACAGCATCTGTTTTCTCGACGTCCGACTGCTCTGAAGTGTTCTCAGATTTGGAGTCGTCACTCCTGATGGAACGAAATTTATGTCTGGAGAACTTCTTGCAGAATATGAAGTGACTCCTGTGCTGTTCCAAGTACTTTTCTGACAGTCCATGTACAATGTAATGTTTGAGTATGCTCTTTTCAGACTTCATGACTGATGTGCAGCCTTTGATCATACAAGGATACTGCAAGTGAAATTTCTTGGTGCACAAGGCAGATGCATCCACTTTAGACTTCAAGGAAGGTTTTCCATATTTAAGCCAGTGTTTGCTTTTTGACTTGTCTACCTTCTTCCTGTCATGAGCCCTCAGGGGGATCTTTTTGTTGCTCTCTATATTTTCTTTGCCATTACTTATTTTGGTAAATTGGTAATGTGAAGATGTTGAGTTTTGCTTCTCTTCATCCTCTTCCACTTGTTTATTTTGTAGTTTAAGCTGGTACAAGTCCTGATGTTTTTTCATCATATGTCTGAGCATGTTTGACTTTGTAGCATAAGAGCGATCACAGCCTTCAATTTCACACTTGAAAACTTGTAATTGTTCAGGTTTGGCAAGGTTTAGGTCTTTATGGTGCTCTTTAACATGACTTTTATACTTTCTGAAAGCAGTGAAGGTTTCTGTGCAGCCTTGGTGACCACAAGCAAACCTGCCAAGTCTTACACCAAACAACAGTGCTTCCACCTCATCATCTGTGAATTCATGCAACTGCAGATAGTGCTGGAAGAGATTGGGAATTTCTTGAAAAACACAGCAGCAGTCTTTGACTTGACATCTGATTTCTGTAATCTGCAGCAACTCAGACTCTGGCTCTTCCTTAACATGGTGCAGTAGTTCATCTGCTTCCTCACTTTGGTCATTCTCCTCACTCAGGACATGCTCCCCACTCTCCACCAGTGCTGACAAAGCAGACTGGTGCACAGCCCTGTAGTGGAGGATCAGATTTTGCTGGATCGTGAAGGCTGCCTCACAACCTTGATGGACGCAGCGATATGGTCTATATGGACTCAAAGCATCTTCTGATTTTGGCTTCTTCCCTTTAGACTTCCTGACAATGTTTGTATTTTGTTTAACCACTGTTTGCATCTTGAAAGGGCCATTTTCATGAGTTCTTGGAGCTTGAGGTAGGGTAGGCAAATTCTGGAATAGAGGAAAATTCTGACTTTCTGCATGCAATTCAGGTACATTTCCTTCTTGTTTTATCCATTGTTCAGTAGACATCCCTGTTTGTGCTGCCTGGGAGGTTGGGAAGGTCAGACGACTTGCAGGTGGAGTTTGTTCTAGATTTTGCATGGGAACATCTTTTAAGGAATGGATAACTGAGCAGTGATTATGACCTTGATATTCATGATTAGTTACAGCTGTGTTAGCTGAAGGAACATATGTCTGATTCAATGAAGCTTGGAGAGGATGTATACAGGCACTGTTATCTAAAATCGTATGGTTAACTGTGGTAACTGGAGCCAATGGAACCTGGTTTATGGCCACAGGCTTCTTTCGACTTGCATTAGATACTTCAGCTTTTGCCATCTTTCGCTTTTCATCCAGGTCTGTAATTTCTTTATTTGATAATTTGTGAACTGACCGGTAATGAATGCGAAGGTTTGAGTTTCGAGTAAATGCTTTCGGACATTTCTCGCACTTGAAAGGAGAGTACTGTCCATACCTTTTCTTGACCTCATTAACCATCCCAATTGTGTAGTTGTGAGCTTTGAAGAGATGCCTCCATAGGGAATCATTAGAAATGGAACTAAATGAGCAATCAATGTCTTCACAAGCAAATGGTTTAACAACAGATGTTGATGGAACTGAAGTGACTCCTGTGAAATTTTGGGATTTCACCTTGGAGGATACAGGTAGGCCGCTTTTTTCAAACCCATTTTGTTTTAACGAAGTTATCAACTGATCAGGAAGTTCTCTCATCAAGTCAAGCCTTTCAAATGCACACTGCATTTCAGTCATCCACTGCTGCTGGCTGGCTGATAACCCTGAAGGTCCAGGATCCAGTTCAGTTGCTGTGGTAACTGGGGGGCTTGGTAGCTCTATGAGGATTCTGGGAGTCTCTCTGAAACCAGTAAAGCTCTGGGTGTTCAGCAGGTCTTCAATTTTACCAGATGATTCTGAAGTAACTGGAGAACTTCCTGTAAGGACTTGACCTTGAGGTTTTGAATGACTTGTTGCATCATAGAACAAGTTCTGAAATCCAGAATTATTGGAGGGACTGTAGGGACTTGAGCCCGAAGTTTTTAGATTCACATCTCCAGAAGAACAAATGTTTCTGCGTTGAAAGTCACCAGCCAAAATCTGCTCACGCAGTCGCTTTTTGATATCTTTATCAGTAGTCTTCACTGGACTCATGGCTTGCATACCACTTGTTACTGCTTGACTAAGGTGAAACTCGGGTAACAACATTTGCTTCATGGCGTTTGAACAGGAATCTGGAGCCGAGATGGTTTTCTTAGAGGGATAACTTTCATGAAAAATTAATTCAGGAGTTTTTTTGATTTTGTGAGTAGTGCCCAGGAGAGCACTAGCAGAATTCTCCATGAGGATTTCTGAAAGAAGTGAATCAGAGAATTCACTCACAGGAAACCTCTCCACATGTGACTCATGAGGATGGGTGGCAAAGTATGAATTGACCCTCTGCTTCAGCTGGACAGTTTCTGTATGTTGTATAACTGAGGTACCAAGTAGATGCTCACTTGCAGCATGAGAAGCACAGCTGTTTTGGAACATTGTTTGGGTGTCCGATGGAGGAACAAACTGATCAGACATACTGGATTCAGGCATAAGATGCTTAAGCATGACATTTTTCGAGGGACTGTTTTCATATGACGGCATGTTATTTTGAGGATACTGGGAAGTGGGATAATGTTTTGAAGCTGAAGAAAAACCAATTACCTTCTTTTCAGGTTTCTGATATGGAGCAACACCGTTGTAAAAGGATTGTGTCTGGGATGTGGCAACCGTTTGTTCTGAATTTAGAAGGTCAAGAAATGATTGCGGTAAATCTGTGTTTATTGCCGATTCTTGATATGGCTTGCAAATTGCACGCTTGGACAAATGACCACCAAGAGATCGAGGATTATCAAACTGTCTAAAACACCTTCGACAAACAAATTTTCCATCTTTGATTATTGCAGGCCATTTGGTCCTGGCGTGTTTCCTGTCTTGCCTCTCAGTCTCAAGATTAATTTCAGAGATGGCGGGGTCATACTTAGGCTGGATGGTTCTGCTTTGCTTTTCCTCCAAAATTGACAAATCGAACAGCTCATGATTTGGCTTTGTTTTCTCTGGAGTCTTGGAAAGTGAGACTACACAGCTTTGCATCTTCGAAGTACAGGTTTGGGAGGCTGCCATTTCTTGTGACAACTCCATTGATCTTTGAGTGCTCATAGTAGTAGTAGACTGGGCTCTACTTTTATCAAGCAGTGAGTCCAAGGACTCTGAATGGCAAACTTTTGATTCCATTACAGAGGATGAAGAAATACCAAGTGGGAAAAGAGAACTAGATGAATCAATCTCGTGTATCATTTGCTGATTAGATGGGAATACTTGGGAAGAATTACGGTTAGGAACAAATTCACTTCCAGCAGCAACAGGGTTTTGACCCATTGAAAGTTGAGACTGTGTTGTTATTGGACTTCGATCAGCACCTAACTGAGAAAGGACAATGGGATTTAAAACACTTGCCATTAGCTGCGAACTGTTTGGATTGTGGGGAAATGATGGGAGATTTTGTGGGACACCATATTGAGAGGTTGTACTTGTGTTAAGACAAGAATGTGGCTGAATAATACCATTTCCCTGAACCCGACGGCTAGCCTGCTTCGTCTGTAGTGAGGAGACTGAACTCAAAGGCCCTGATGAGGTGTTCAGTGCTGGAATGTGGCTTATTTTGATTTCAGTGCGGGCAACTTTCCATTGCTCATAGAATTCTGGATGAACTGCTCTCATGTGCTTGGAAACACTTCTATAAGAGCTGTAGGTTTTTGTACACGTTTCAAATGCACAGTGGAACCTTGGCCTCTGCTCTGGAGGGGGAGCTGTGACATTTGAGGGAGTAGCAAAGTTCTCTTGGTTGCTCTCAGTTAGTTGAGGGTTTATTCTTGGTGGTATTGGTTGTGACACTGATGGATCCGAAGAATTGTGAGGCAATGATACCGCTAAACTACTCCTACAAGACACTGGCCCTTGAAGCATAGGTAACATAAAGTTATGGTTAGGTTTGTAATTCATTACATCCGTATTTATTTTGCTGGGGAGTGTGTGGGGCAGACTTTGTAAAAGCTGTCCTACACTGGCTTCAAATGGATGTACTGGATAATTTTGAGGTGGAATCTTACGATCTAATGACTGATGGCCAACCTCATCTTTTTCTTTGCTGGAATTAAGTAAATGGGAATGAGAGTGAATGAGAGAATTATTGGAACTGCAGATGTTGCTGGTTGGAAACAGTGATTTTGGAGGGTCTGGTTTGACTTGGCATGTTTCCATGGTATCCACATGTTCTGGTGAAGTCTTCAACAAACTTTGTATGGTCATAAATTCTCCAGGATTTGGATAACAAGAAGCATCAGAGTTGATGTTTTTCTGGGAATGTTCTGGTTTAACAGAATATTGACTAGAAGGTATTTGCTCATTAGTTGAAGAACCAGGCTGTGACTTGGCAGAGAACAATGAACGAGGTAAACTGTCTTTATGCTGGGTAGCATGGTTCTCTACATGCAAATCTAGCTGTTGTTGAGAATGAAATACCTTTCCACAGTCGACAACTTTACAAGTAAAGGTTTTGTAATGATGTGACTCATGATCAAAGAGCTTAAAAGGGGCATTAAAGATTTTTCCACAATTTGGAAACATGCATTTAGCAATGAAATCTGAATGGGTTTTCTTATGTAAGAGGAGTTTGGTCTTTGACAGAAAACTTGCCTTGCAGTTTAACTGTATACAAATATAAGGCTTTGCGCCACAGTGGACTTGTAAATGATCATTAAGATGAGTTACACTAACAAAGTGGCGACGACAGTACTGGCAAACCACCTTGTTGTTCTGCAGTTCAAGAAACGTTTTTGCTTCTTCATTATCCCCGTGACCTTTAACATGTGCAATGAGGTTTTTGATAAACTTGAAGCTCCTCTTGCATGTTCCCACTGGGCACATGTAGTTGTCCTCATTAACGTCTACATCACATCTATTCACTTGAGACTGAGTTCTCTGAACTCTAGCAATGTTTTGTTTCAGTGAACTGTTAAGCTTCTGAAGTTCATTGTGTGCTTTTGCTTTCAATATGGCAATGGAAGGGGCTGCCAATTTGGAATTAATCAGTGCTCTGCTGGTTTCCATTGCACTCAGTCTTTCCTTGCAAGAAAGTTTAACATGTGACGTTACATGGGGAAGGAATGTGTCTTTGGATATGAACGTCTCGGCACAAATTGGACAAGTGTAGATTCCATGGCTGAAATGAATCTGAGCATGTCGAACAATTCGGTGACCAAGAAACTCTTTGTCACAGAGCACACAGTACTGCATGTAGGCCTGCCAGTTTCTAAAGCGGGTAGATACAAAGCCCTTTTCCTTCAGCTTCTTCATTTCTCTATTTTTCTGTTTCTTGTCTGCTGCATCTTGAAGATCATATGTGCCACTGACTATACTGTCTGGGATATAATTACAGTCCTTTAGACTCATATAGTCTTCTTCTTCCTCAGTGTTCTCAGAATCATTTAGAGAGTCAATGGATGAGACGATAGAAGCCTCATTACCCATTAGAGACAGACAATGACGCTTCAGTGTTTTCCAATCCCAGAACTCTGGGTCAAAAGGCCACTGGGTCTTTAAAACCAGTAGGAGATCACAACGCAGAGAGTTGGGAATAGGCATATTTTCCGCCTCTAGTTTTTGATCTGGTTCATTGTAAAGTGTCTCCACAACATAGTATGAATCCACAGTGGGCTCCAGAAGGAACTCTGTTAGTTGGCATGCTCTCTTAACTTCCAGATCAGTTGGAAGCAAACAGGAAATTGTTTTACAGACTGTGGCCTTTCCTTTGACATCCTCCGATGTGATCCGTAGCGCCATTATACACAACTCGATACACACTGGTAGACCAAAGTGGGTTATCTATAAAAGAAGGAAGAAGCCCAGTCATTAGTCAAAAATATTAAACTTACTCAACTCAAAATAAGCTACAAAGGCAAACATTACCTTAACAGGCTGCTTATAAATGAATGTCAACACACAAACACAGCAAGATCTCAAATATTTCAGTGAGCTCATTAGGGACAACCAACTAACCTCCGACTGGATGACCTTGATGAAGAACAGGATGTGATACACGGATTTGGATAAGACTGACATTTGCCGGCATCTATCCAGGAAGGCGTGATCTGATGGCTCTAACCGCTTTAGCAGCTTACTCCAAAACAGAGTGAGCTCCCTGGATTTAAAATAGGAAAACAATACATAAAACTAAGATAATTCAAAGGTAACTCCTGTCCAGCATTTTTACCAGTTAACATGATGGGGCATTTAGTGTCCTTACCAAGCACAGTATGTGTCTCCTTGGAGAAGCTGACGGGTTAGAAAGGCTGAACATAAACTGAACGCTGCGCTGTCATCTCCATCTGATTCCAGGTTGCAAATCATTTCTATAGCATCGTGGCAGTCCTCCTTTGAAAGCTGAACAGACACACACAAAAATTATATTTACTGTCCAACTTTATATGACAATATTTAATCAGAAGCACATTAAAATATGATTTATTTTGTCACTGCTAACCCCAAGAAATTTCAGATGTGCAGTGCTTCAATGAAGGTGTACGGAGCATCTGATTGGCTATCCACAAGAAACTACCCAAAAGTAAATCTTGTAATGTCTTTACATTTTTGAATAACTTTTTCATTTTTCTCTGTTAAGATAGTCTTTTGGACAGTGTAGATATTCACCAGCCAAAGTTCCAACAGCTCTGTAACAATCTGATACATTCCTTAATTAGAAAAGAAAATAGTACAGCATAGGGCATGAATCTGGGCATGTCCCATATTCTAAAAACTATACTATTCTTGCTTTTCAACAACTCCTCTCTGGCAAGAAGAATAGCTCAGGATGGTTTCCTAAAACATAATCTGTGTTTTCAGCAAAGCTCATGTCAACAGAAAAATGTGCAGATATTTAGAGGTCTGCACATTTACAATAAGTGTACAGCTCAATGTTGACAACTATTATTAGTTCTTATTTTTTTACTATTTGGGTACATTTCTAGCTTACACTCCTTTCACCACTATTTAGAGGCTTTATGCTTTGTAGAAAAACAGAGCAGGGCTCACCAAGTTCAGTCCTCCAGATATACCAGGCTAGAACTTTTAGATACACATGTGCTCCAACAAACCAGAATCAAATGGCTAAATTCCCTCACCAGGAGTCCTTCAGATCTGCAGAAGACTGGTAAGCAGTTCATTTGATTCAGATGTGTTGGAGCAGGGATGCTTCTAAAAGTTGCAGGATAGTAGCTCTCACAGACCCTGAACAAGAGGGACCAGTTTTCTGCACAAGGCCAACTAAACCTGTGTCATCTTTAAATCTAATCAATTTAGCTGTACTACTGAAGGGAAATTTGTAAATAAGGAATAATTTTCATGCACCATGAAGTCACGACTACGAAGCCAGAAGATTCTCTTAGACAAGAGATCAACTAATTCCATCTGTCCATATGAATTTGCAATAAGTCTGATTTAAGCTAATATTTGGTTTAATCTGTCCAAAATCTATATAGAAGCACAAAAATCAGTTTTATTGACATTTTTTCATGAATGAAAATTATTTTCATTCCTGAAGTAGAATCTGCTTACCTCCTCCATGAGTTGATCTTTTTCCAACGTGCCACAGAGGCAGACAAGATACATCTGTTTGAAATCCCCCTTCGCTTGGAAGGCAGAACAGTCAGTGCAGATCTTTGCTAGAAGTGCAGCCTTCTCCAGCTGCTTCTCCTTTATCAGCTGCTTCACTCTCATCTGCAGCAACACAGGGCCTTCATGCTCCAAGAACTTCTCCACTGAAAAAGTTAAATCACACAGTTAGGTTTTCATTTTAGACTTTTTGTAACAATGTAAGGAGTTACTGAAAATGACTCTGCTATAATCCAAAAGTAGCTTCATTGAACTCCCACAGTAAGGTAGAGGCAACTTAGCCAATTTAGGAATACACACAGGTTGTGTTTACAGTGAGTTTACACATTATTTTAAAAATATGTTATACTAAACAGGAATTTTAATATTGTAGATACCAATTTTTTAATGTAATTATGGATGGGGAAGGCTATGAGCAGGAAGGATCTCCTGTAGCAGTCTGTATAACCGCAGATGCTTCTTACTGAAAACCCACTATTACATTAGTTTTATAAAGAACATACTTGGGATGGTCTATTATGGTAAAATGGTAAATGGCCTGTACCTGTATACAGCTTTATGATGTCCAGAGGACCCCAAAGTGCTTCACACTATATTCAGTCATTCACACACTGATGGTGGTAAGCTACTGGATGGTAGCCACAGCTGCCCTGGGCAATCTGACAGAGGTCAGGCTGCCACGAACCGACACCACCAGGCCCAAGGACACAATAACGGATGGAGGGAGCGGGAATCAAGACACCATGGCTTATTTTCTGAAGGACGCTCCTTTGCACAACAATCTCTGCAGTGAGGGTCTCCAACTCCAGTTCTTGTGTGCCATTCAAGTGTGTGGGAGCAGGACAGTGGGTTCAGAGTGGTCCCCCAGAACTCAGCCAACCTTCATCATCAGCTTGTTCACGTCACTGATAAATGGTTCGGCAACAGTGCTGCAAAAGGTGGCCTTGCAGTCTTTTCTTTTCAAAATGTTTTCTCTCAGTTTTGCTAATGGAAACATTGCCGTTAGCAAGAGGGTGTTTTTTTTATTATCTAAAGCTACCAGGAATTCTTGATCAGCATCTTGTAAGCTCAAATAAAATGAATTCCAATTAAATATAGGAGCAGACAGATTTGAAGAATGGCAAAAAGAAATGAGACGGATTAGTAGTGGTCATAAACAACAGGTGGTGAAATATAGCAGATGATACTGTGAAATATTGTCTCTACTGGGCTCTCTCTGGGATGAAGCTGCTTGCCCACCATTGTTTTTCACTAGATCAGGAGAAGCTGGCACTCCCTCTGTCTCAACCTTCCATTTGTGTATAGGTCAGATGAACAGGCAACTCTTACACCTGTCTCCACAATCCCTAATAACAGAGCATCTTCAGTCTGAGGCATCTCCAGATCTACTGAAACACAGACTGCTATAGAAGGGCTTCCTGAACACAGAATCACCATCTATAGTCACTCTTTGGGGAAACTAAACATTTGAGTTGAATTGAGGTTGAAACCAAAGGTTCAATTCAAACTATCAGTTTTTTAGTGCAAAAAAAATACGTTTTTGTCAAAATAAGTCCACAAAAACATAAGGAACAAATATTGTTTGTTATTCTATTAGCACTGCACAGTATGTGAAGAATTTATTGGTTTTAAATAAATCTCAACATTTATTTAAATGCAGCAACAAGATTATTTAAACACTATGCATTTGGGATAAATTTTCCTGTTATATGGTGAACAAAAATAGAAGCGTATTCCTCCGTTTTTTGCTTCCTCTCATGGATCTCAGTGCTAAAATTGAAATATTGTAAATTCATAATGATTATTTTTTCCAGGACCTGGGTAGACTCTACATTATCTAGGTCTGTGTTTGCTATGAAGCAAAAGCAGAAACACACTACTTCATCGTGTGTTTATTTTTCACTTATCATACTGTTCATGTATTTTGTATTTTCTTCACATCTTAAAATTTACCATGTTCTGCTGCAGGATTCTCATCAGACAAAATACTTTGCAGGACTTTGTGGCTCCAAATGCCTTCATGTTGGCTCAGGACACACAGTAGCGACAGCTGGGTGATGCCATTCTCCTGAAGTTTGTCATGTGCAAACTAAAGACAACAGAGTTTATTCAGCAGTGAAACATGCAACAGTCTTAATCTGCAATCAAATTACCAAGCATGTTTGTGCTTTGTAATAAACAGAAACCAGGTAATACTTAGCTAAACCAATGTGATGAACAAGAATGTGGCAGCATATGGTCTTTTATCATTAAACACTTTCTGAATATGAAAAATAGGTAGAAAATCTGTGAAGGGAGCAAAAGATGACAGTGATGGCAAGGATGCCTTCCAACTTCAAGATGTAGAGCTCATAACCACATGAGTTGTCAAAATAATGCAAGTAAAAAGCTATTCAAAAAATATAACGCTTCGCTTGTTGCAATGGCAAAGATTTTTCTATGATTGTGAAGTGCAAAAATATTTTGACAAGCCAGTTTGTAAATAAAATCTTAATTAAAACAACAAAAAAAATTTCTAATCCAACACTCTTTTTTTTCTTTTGAAAGATATCCGTTCCAATCAGAATCAATTATTTTGGTTTAATACATAACATTTTAAATATAAATTTAGCATGTAAAAATAACAATAATTTGAGGCCTAAACAAAAATATCTGGACTGTTTGTAAATATTTTATTGGAACAATTACTGTGCCTGTAAAAAAAAATTATCGTATGCAAATGGTGAAGATAGGAAGTTTATGTTATATCCAATTAAACTAATATAACTTCAATACAACTGAGCATATTCTGTGTGGGTTAGTGATATTAGATATAATTATTAATAATAAAAAGCTTAGCATATACAAACACAATGTACATTCTGTGCATTCATTTCAAATCATAATCCGTTCTTGCATGCAGTTTTACTAAATTATGATCCTGATAAGCAGGACAAGTTTGTAATAATCGGGATACAGAAATTTAATAAGATCAAACTCCCAACTTAAACAATGTCAATACCTTTAGTACATAAATATAGGTTCTAGTTGGGCTGGTGACCTTGAGCTTTTGTTCATGGTCAGACAAATCTAAATGAAATGACTGAATAATGTCAGTTTGCAGTTTGGTTCTCCAGAGTCCTGCTACTAATAACACTCAGGAGGGTTACCATGGCGGCGTGCACGGATGCATCAACTTTCTGCTCTCTTGACAACCAAACAAGTTGCACATATTGGCAAGGGCATTTGATGGAAATTTGCTAAGAATTTGATAAGTTAATTTTAATTTATTTAATTAATTATGAAGTCATTTTCTTTATTTATTTAACAATTATTCATTTAATGATTTCCATGTTGGCATGCACAGACACAGCAGCTTTCAGCTCCCTTAACATAATGACTCATTCCATCCAGAGGAGATATCAAGACTACCAGGGTCTCCATGGATTATGGTCGACCTCAGATGTTGTAAATATTAACAGAAATGAGGACAGGGAGGAGGTCCGCTCCTCAGCCTGCTGCTCACAAACACTACATTCTTCATTAACAGGCTTGAATTGAATTGAGATACTTCAATATACAAATGTGTCTGTGGATGTTGTGTGGAAGACAAGCCACAGAAGAATAGCCAACTAATCTCTACTTCCTGGAGTCTGTGTGGAAAAGTTCCAACCATCAAGACACAGAATGAGGCAGAGGGTCATCAGGGCAGAGCTCCTGATGTCTCTCCAGAGTCCAGAGCATCAATAAAGACTGCCGTCATTCTGCCTAGCACCTGTTCACTCTACTGCCGTTGGGGAAACAGTGCAGGAGCAAAAGGTAAAAACAAACTGTTAAAAAACTGTTTGTTTTTTGTTTTCATTCCCAGGTCACACTTCTAGTCTTCTGTGTCTTGGCTGTTATAAAAGCCCTAAGCAGAGCTGTACCATTAATCAATTACTGCATAAATTATGCAGTAAGTTATTGTCATTACTGCATAATGACAATAAATCCAATCTAACTATTTAATTCTGATGTGTTGGAGCAGGGGAACATCTAAAATTTGCAGGACACTGGTTCTCAACTAGCCCTGCATTAGGGGACACTTGTAGTACTTTCAAAAACTCAATTACTGAAATGACTATTGTTGTCTTCCCAGCTTTACCTGCACAGACGACTTGAAATACTGCCATAAATCATCTGGAAGGGTCTTAAGTGAGAGCAACAGTTCCAAAAAGCTCCTGTCAAAGGAAAGGCATGCATTCACAAACATTATACTGATGGATTTTCATCTGATAAGACTTTCCAATACTGACTTAATGACAAACATATAAGCACAAGTTTTGGATTAGAAATGTTTAATTTCACTTACAGTGAAAGTCTCTCAACCACAAGTGGAACACTTTCACATTGCAGAGAGAGGTAAGAAGAAGCCTTCGCAAAGCTGAGCAGGGCGACCATGTACACCTGTACGAGTGGCAAAGGCTCTTCCTCCGTCTTCCAACGGCCTACAAACTCCAAGAGCGTCTGAAAGAACAAAAATCTAAATCAGTTTTAAAACTTACATTTATACATTACCAATAGATCAGAGCTTACAGTTTGAATTTTAGAGGTAAAAAGGCTTTCCCCCAGAAATCCTGCTAAGCCCGGTTGGTCGGAGCGCCAAGGCGATCCACCAGCAGCCCAAGGGATTTTTTATTAAAAAATATTTTTATGACAGGTAATGAGCCAGTGTAATGCTGGTCACATTTAGAGCTGACCCAAGGCATACATGAACTAAGCAGCCACTTAAATAAAATAATACATTTAATTTTCTGCAAATAAAATATATTATTTGTAAAAAATAAATAATGCATTTATTTTTTTTACAACACTAAAATGTATTACTATTATTAGTTGTAATTATGTCACTGATGAGTGTCTAATGGGTAAGGCCTGACCTCCCCTAGAAGACTTTATTAGAAAGCAAAATAGAACCAGGTCCACCTTCAGAATCAGAATTCCTTTAATGTCATTGTGCAAGAAAGCACACGGAAATTTAAAAGGCAAGGCGATCCGAACTAATGGTAACAAGTATGTTTCAACAAATACAAAAAAAATTTAGTAGAAACATACAAAACAATCCGGGTGTTAAGGGGAAAAAAATGATCAGAGTTTTAGTTCAGAGACTGTGAAGTTCAATTTAGAAAATCTTCCTTTTTGCTGAATGTTTTCTACATTACAGCATGCAGATGCTTGAATAAATTCCCTGGCACCATTAGAGAGCGCCACCTAGCTCTCCTTTAAGGAGCAGCTGACAGCATGGTGGGTCAGTCATCAGTGCTGGTTTTCCTGAACACATAGTTTTTATTTAATTTTAGTAGTGAAAGTAGGAAACTAATTTAGCACTTACTAAAGCAATGCAGTGTTTTGTAATACTTAAGAGATTTATTCTAAGAGAGGAAAAGATTTTCTTCATAATAGACGGGTCAAATATGAATTCAAAAGGGAATGAAGGGAATGCTATAACAGATGTTGGATTAAGAAGAACATCCAGTGGTGGTAGTGACAATGGAAAGCTATGACTTATATTAATAAAACCACGTCTTTCCTGGAAGTATAGTGACAATTCAGAATGCCCAAACTAATAAATTACAAATGTGAGACCGAACTGTCATCAATTACCTTCTTAGTTCTTAGAACTGAGAATCAGGAAAATTAATTCAACCCTGGAAAGAAGTTGGAGGATGAAAATATTTGGCATTGAAATAAAAATACGGTGAAGAAGTTAATATAATCTGATGCAATATATTGTGGACTGTAAAAGGCAAAAACATCAATCAATCAAATTTTATTTGTATAGCACCTTTGCCTAACAAGGCATTTCAAAGTGCTTTACCTAAAAACCCCCCACAAAAATACAAAGTCATAAAACACATAGTTATGTACTGAAAACTTTGCTATAGAAAAAGAAACTAAGTACTACTAAGACTGAACATCCAAAATACACTTAAAAGCCCTGTATTATAATTAGAAAGAACACCTGAATTTAAGTGAACATTTTCATGCCATTGGTGATTTTAGCTTGATAAGTAAAAGTGTAGTTTATTAAACAAGTTGGACTACTACAATGATAATTTATAGTGTATGTTAGCTTACTTGGTGTAAATTCAATACGTGGGAATCCGCCCTGACCATCATTACTCTACATCCTTAATATGGTGCAGATGGTTAACGTGAACCGTGCAGGACACAGTGGAGATGGGAGCCAATGAATGGCTTGCTGCCTTGTGAGACTACGTCGAGAAAAAAAACCCTCATACGTTTTATTCAGCACGTACACACCAGAAAAGGACCATGGGTGTAACGCGCAAATTCTGTTTTTGTTTTCCGATACGTCTGAATAAACCAGCAACAACTAAGAGAGGAATGGTAAAAATTTGTGAATCTTACTGTAATGAACACGTCACAAAATCAATCTCCCAAAACAGCCATCCACATTCTGTCCACATCCTGCACGCAACCTTTTACATTCAGCGGATATAAGCTAACACTGTGCTAGCTTCAGGCTCTGCTGGTAAACTGTTGCGCTACAGTGCAGCTAGAGAATTTTGTAAGCCTAAATAAAAAGGGCTAATATTAATGCAGTGGAACCTGCACTTAAACATTGTAAAGACCTCGTCTCTTCTAACGAGTCCACAACATTGCACTTCATTTCTCCTCACAGAAACAGCTCAGTAGCGTATGCTAAAAGATATATCGATATCGATGGGTGTGTGGTGTGTTGTTACCAAATCGCAACAGCTCCTTTTGCTAGTATTCACATAAAGCTAACTATGAAGCAAACAATTCGGTCTGAAAAGTGACCTTTCACCAGACAATGCAAGACTCAGTGTACACCAGCATTATCCATGTTAGCTCCGTATTTAGATGGCCTGTTTTGCAGATGATTGAAATTTAACTCACCCTACAAAACTCTTGACAATAGTCAGAAGAGGACTGAACTGGTGAGTTTGCGCTTTCTCGAATCACAACTTCATGTAGTCCTTCCAACAAATTTCTGACTTCCCCAATTGTTTTGCTGATATTGTCCACAAGACCACGGTCTTGCTCGGCCTCCTCGTCCGCCATCTTCATACACTACTTCAGCGCGTAGGACTTATACGTCATAACGGAATCGACGTAATTACGTCAGAGCTGGACGAGATATGTTTATGCATAAAAGAAAAACATCTCAAAAGTTAAAATCTTCTCCACTCCTTCACAGCACCTGTTGAGATTAGGATATATCTTTATGTCCTCCTTCTAAATAATTTCAAAACTCCCATTAGAAATGTATTAACGACGGTCAGGGTCACGAATTGAGCTTGTTGAAGAAAGGACATTTGGAAGTTAGGAGTTCAATTTTGTGGATAACTCCTCAGTCCGGTGTATGGCGGTAACACACTATGGTTGTAAAGTGCCACTACATTCTACAGAATGACAATAATAAGAAGAGGTTCTGTACAGCTATACATTTGGTGCTGTATGGAAGAAACATACAGCTCCAAATGGGAACTTCTAAAATTTCAAATTCAAAATTAAAATTCAAAAATACTTTATTGTTTTAATTAAATGTTGTCGTAACTCATTAATTCAAATTCTTCAAAGAGTTATTGTAGAAAGTAATGACTTGGCAGGAAATATCTCCTGTATTACAGCGAATCTGAAGAAGCCTCTGACTGAAGATACTCTATTTTCACAAGACAGTCTCATAAAGAGTATGGTCAGGTTGTCCATAGTTTTCTTGATCTTAATTTTATGAAGAATGCTTCTTTGCTTCATCATCTAGAGAGGTTCTACAGTGGTCTCCAGTATAGAACCAGAACAGAATCAGCCTTCTTTATCAGGCTGTTGAGCCTTTTTAGCTCCCTGGTTCTGATGCTACTGCCCCAACAGATGACAGCCGAAGAGATGAGGCTCTCAACAACAGACTGATCTGCAGCATCTTGATGCAAACCTTGAAGGATCTTAACTTCCAGAAGAAGTCCAGTCTGCTCTGTCCCTTCTTATAGATGCTTCACTGTTACGTCTCCAGTCCAGTCTGTGAAAATTTCAATGAAAGAACAGAGCTGCTCCAACGTGCTGCCAGGCTGAGCAGCCCAATTCTAGAATTCTTTGAAGGACAGTTTTCCAGAACATTGCCATAGCAACACTAATTAAAAGATAAGAGCTGAGGAAGACAGAATAATCTCTATGATCACCAAATCAACTTTCATATATAATAGTAGAAAAAGAACCTGTAAATGAAAATCAGATCGAATCGATATGAAGAAGTATGAAGAAGTCCTCAAGGGCCAATGTCTTGCAACTTTTAGATGTATCTCTGATTCAGCACATCTCAATCAAATGGCTGATTCACCATTTTCTTCTTTGATTTTACTGACGGTTTTCAAACAGAGTTTTAATGTGTACCGCCACCTACTGAGTTGTATTGTGAGCCAGAATTGAAACCCTAACCGACATTCCAGAGTTTCTCAACCCTGGTCCTCAAGGCACACTTCTCTGATTTGCTGTATGAGATTTGTAGAATAATTAAAGTCTTTTTGGTTACTTCTTTAGCAAACCTATCTGCGAGTTTATTTTCTAAAACTCCTATGAGCTATGACCTAAATTAGTAAAATTCCTTTTATCTGAATCCCTTGATTAGACATGCAGTTTATTTCAGATAGAATAAAAGCAACGCCTACCCTATGACCAAGTTTAGAAACAGTATACATTTGTTGACACTCAAAGTATTTAGACTGTAAATTAAAATTCAAAAATATGGATCCCAAATGGAAATTAAATGTTGCTGTAATGCATATTAAATAAAATTCTTCAAAGAGTTATTGTAGATACTAGTGGCTGTTGGCAGGAAAGATCTCCTGTAGAGGTCTGTATTACAATGAATTTGAAGAACCCTCTGACTGAAGACACTGTTTTCCTTTTTTGGTGATCAAATTTTTATTATTATCTTTTGCATTGAAGTACAGATACTCATTTGCACCTTACAGAAGAAAATATGTTGAACAAGAACACACATAGCTGTACACATGCTAAAAATATAACAAGTTCTAGATAAACCATGTCCAAATATGTCAAAATCCATGCTTGTAAAGAGAGTGAGTGTGGAGGTTTCCAATGTGTTGCTTCGCGACCATGCTCTAAAATCTGTCTAACTGGAGCGGCAAAAGCTAGGTAAAGAAGACATTTGATATGGTGCAGTTTGAAGCACCGTGGTGCCACAAAACAAGAGGGTCCTGCATGACGTAGGGGTGGATGGGACAGCTTTCACCCCAGAGGGCCACCGGCCCATTAATGAAGCGGCTCACAGGGAAATTCCCCGATATGCCAGTTCACCCTGAACAGACTCAAGCAGAGGTCATTTGGTTATTCAGACGCGTGGTGGGAGCTGTCTGGGTATTTATACTATTTTGCATTTTCAAAATAATACAAATACTATTTTGTGCTATTTCCGTTTAGCGGTGAAAGGGGATAAAACCTCTTCATTTAAGGTGGAAAGATACTAAATCCGGATTTATCATAGATAGGACTGGCCTCTGGTTGCATGGCCCCCCAACTTTAAAAGTCTAGTTCTACCACTGGTGGTGGTGGAGAAGCTTTGTTAAATAAAATGGGGCAATGCTGTTTAAAACCTACAAAACAAACAAAAACAGTTTAAAATGAACTCAAAATACAGGCAGTCAGTAGACAGGAGCCAGGACAGGAATAATGTGCTCTCTCTTATATTTCCTGTTGAAAGACAGGCAGCAGCATTTTGCAGCAGCTGCAGACGAGTAAATGAAGACTTGCTGACTCCGAGACAGAGGGAATTACAGTAATCCATTCAAGATGAAATGAAGGCATGGATTACTGTTTCAAACTGTTACCTTTAAAGAATAGATTTTATCTTTGCTATCTTAAGTGATAAAAACTTGACTTCACTGTGGCCCTTATTTGACTACACAGGGTTTTATGCATTTTATGCATCTGAATTTTTTGCGCGTGCAGTTTCATAAATTCTTTCTACCGCAAACTATCAGTATGAGAGCTGTGCACTCTTTTATACAGGAGGCCCCTTGTCCTGTTCCATTCACTTGATTTCTCCCTCTGGCACATGTCTTGGTCTTAAATATTCGCTAAGCTCTTCTATCCTCTGGGGTCTCATATATAAAGCTTATATGCACAAAACAGGGCAGGAAACTTGCGCACACACAAAGGTTTCTGAGGCCTTGTGTATAAACGCATATTCCTCACACAATTCGGGAATGTATAAACATTAACGTGGCGTGCCTGCCGTCAAAATGTGTGGCAGCCACTCAAGCGTTGTCAGTGAAAAATAACAAACCTCAAAGCACCTAAACAGTAGTGAGCGTAGGTGCTTTCAGTGTTATATAACCTAAGGAACATACAATTCGAAGAGGTTTTTTAAAATAACTTTAAACTTTTATTTATTTAAATTATGCAATTTATGCAGGGTTAGAAGTGTACTCCAAAATGTACTGATACATTTTGAGTAGATGTTAAAATCCTTATCAACACTTTTTACCAGTTGGTGGCGGTAATGCATCAGTAAGTTGTTTGCCAACCGCCAAATAATACCAGACGAAGAAGAAGAAGAATTTGGGAGTCATGGCGGACACGAGAGATAAAGCTTTGCAAGACTACAGGAAAAAATTACTAGAACATAAGGAGGTTGACGGACGATTGAAAGAATGTAATTGAAATTAATATTTGTACATTTTGCGACGTAGAGCTTGTAGTTATGTACATTCGGATTGTATATTTTCAATTGTTAATGCTACTATGTTAGCTGGACGGCTAGCTTTTGCTTTGTCATGCAGTTCAGCGTTTTCCCTTCAGTCATCCATAAACCCCACTGTTGTTTTTTGTTCAACAACGGACAAAGAACTGTAAAGCGCCATATGCTAAATCATTCAGTGTCGTATGTATCTTTATCTTTGTGCATGCTGGTCAGAAATACATTGTATCTATGTGTTTCTAACAACGAAACCGGCCCATATAAATAGTGAGCTAGCAACGCAGACTGTGAAAACATTGTCTCTATACCTCAACTTGTGAATTGTAAATTCTATCCTGTTGGCGTTTTTGTTTCTTTGCTAGTAAGAGAACAGCTGAGGGAACAAACGAAGCAATACGAGAAGTCAGAGAATGACTTAAAGGCTCTTCAAAGTGTTGGTCAGGTAAGATTCTGCATTGCACTATATTCATGTGTTAGTTGATGGTTAGTTTATATCTTGAGTTGTCTGAAGGAAAATCCTTTCAGTAGTAAGACCTTACAAAGCGAATTGAATTCAGTGCGCTTTACTGGAGCTAAACTGTTCATGCATGCAATACGTTTTTCACATTTATTTAATTGTTGAGCACTATGAAGTCATAATCAACAAATAAAACAGTTAGTTACATAAAGATAACTAAAGCTAGATATAAATTCTGTTTTATCTTTTTTTTTCTTATTCGATTTTATTTGGGCAGTCTTGCTCCTGCTGTGTTTTGATCTCATCTCTCACATATCAGTGACATAGAGGAGTTTGAAATAGTTGGACCAGTGAGATCAATGATTAACGTTTCTTCCCATTTTAAAAGCACGTTAGAATTGGTCTTAATGTGTGTCTATAACTTTGCTGACAGTTTAAAACACATCATGACCTGATTGTACATTTGTTCTTTGCAGATTGTTGGAGAGGTGCTAAAGCAGCTTACCGAAGAGAAATGTAAGCATCTCTACCCCCCTGATATTTCATATGTTTTCATTTGTCAACTTAAGACATGCTAGTTTTCATCGAAGAGTGAATAGGTGTCTCATGTAAAAAAGACAGTCATTCAGCATAAAAAACTATATTAATATAATGAAAAAAGGTAAATTATGATGTTACTTTAGAACTGAACGTATACAAAAACTTTTAAAGGTTTAACTGCTCTACTGTAACATAGATGTCTAGCATTATTCTGATGATGTTTCTGTCATGCCATTTGAACTGTTATAAGCCTGTCTACAGTTAGTTTACTAACTCATTTGACCTTTGTATGTCATTCTAAACATGTGACAAATGTAGGACAGTTACTAATGTACAGCAGCTGGATGTTGAAATTTCTGCCTCAGTTCCAAAACCTGCAGCACATCTTTGTTTTCTATGCGTTGGATCCTTGAAGAGAAAAATAGCAACAGGCAGGTTGGACTTGGGACTAAAAGAAGAGAAAAGATCTTGAAAACCTTTTCGCTAGCAATAGTAAACAATAAATTAAATTTTTACTAATTGCATTGTGACTAACCAATGCAAAACTAAAAGTAAAATTATGCTTCATATAAATGATTATTTCCATAGTCAGACGGTAATGTTTATCTAAAATGTAGACGTGGAACTAAAATTTTAAATATATTAATTGTGAATATGAAATATCTACAAAACTGATGTTTTTGCATTCTATTTTATGCTTATGCAATATAAATAGATTTGAAATATGCATTCCTTCATTTGATTTATTTTGCCAAGTTGTTGCTTTTATCTCTGTCTTTTAATCTAGAATGATCACCTTAGGAACAGTAATCATTTTACCTTTGAATGAATAAATGTTAAGATGTTCACATTTATCTTCAAGCTCCACATTCTTCGTTGTAATTTTTTGTCAGGCAGAGATTTTTGTAAATGATGTCTTAAAACCTTTGTTCACATATTTAAGTGCTACATGTATGTATTAATATTATATTTATTCTAATATCCTTAATTTTGGGAGATCGGTGATTGGCCGATACCTAATGTGAAGCTGATGTTATCCACCATTTTAAAGGTCTGAAATCAACCATTGTCCTTTTCTCCTGTACTGTGAGAAAGGTTTGACTGACAGACTGGCCCACCAGGCCATGTCTGCATGTTTTCAGTTAACAACAGTCACCACACTGTTGCCAACTCAGCAGGTTTATTCCTATATTTAGCTACATTTCAGAGAAAAAAAATTGGTATTGGCTAAGATCAGGTCAGGCTTTGTAAAGATTGGTGATATGCCAGAAAACTGCAATCAATGCCAGTTCTCTGCTGCACTGCAGGTGTTACTGTTTACAGTTTTCCCACCCTACTTTGGTTTATCCCTCCTGCATTCTTAGCATGACACTCAGGTAGAGCGTGGCCGATGTCATGGCCAGTCAGCGAGAACTTGCTGGGAGTGTCCAGTCATTTCCTGAAGCCACAGGGGGTAAAAACATGTAAAAGTGCATGCAGAGTTAATGTGACCCTGCCGGACCCCGTACAGGGCATAAAACTTACACAGGCCATTCGACCCCTGTTTGGGCAGCAGAAGGGTTAAAACAGACAACTGCCTTGCTTGAAGTTTGACTTTTGATGTTTCACAGTTAGTTTTTGTTTTTGCTCTTCCTACCAGTCATTGTGAAAGCCACCAACGGTCCCCGATATGTGGTTGGATGTCGCAGACAGGTGAGCGCTCATAATCATCATCCAGGAGTATCAAACTATTTCAATACAAGTCTAGGATCAGTTCTGAAAAACTTTTAGTTCTCTTTTTTTAGTAAATATTACATTTCATTTTTTAAATATGTATAGGTTTCTCAATAATCAATAGAAAAAATATTTACATCATTCAGGCCCTTCTCAAAATCCTGACCAGCTGACATCAGGACTTTGATGGCCACTCCAAAAAGTTGACATCCTTTTTTAAGGCACTTCCTAAATAATTTGGCACTTTGCTTATGAATGTTTTCCATTTAGAAGAGCTACTTGTGCCCAAGATTCAAATTCCTTCCACATAATATTTGATTTCTTTTTGTTTTTCTGTCAAAACAAAGAGAGTAAACGAGCTTAGCTCTGACTTCTGAGAGGAGTTATTAGAAGAGCAGCTTTAATAACAGATACCATGTTTTGTTAGAGGTTGTCCTCTGCTTGTTTTTAATCTGTGGTTACAATGTAGCCAGAAAATCTGTTCTGGCTACAAATCAGCAAAGCAGTTGAAGTCTTTTGCCTATTTAAAAGGAAGTCTGACTTAGCCTAACAAACAGCATGGTCATATTAAAATAGTTCCACACACTTGTCAAATCATTCACCCTCTGAAGGCCTTTACAATGACGGTTCATCATCAGACCCATTAATGATGAGCTGGCATCAGTTTACGCCAGAACTACTCAATGAAGACAGTCCTAGTTGGTTGAACTGTCTTATCATCACTCCCCAATCTGGATTTTGTTTTCCTGTAATGAAGCCTTTCATTTAGTAATGTAACATCTTTGAATTCAATTCAGTTCTTCTGTAGCACCAAATCACAACAAATATCATCTCAAGGCACTTCACAAAATAAATCATTTCAATTCAGTAATGCATGTATCTCAATAGATCCTAATTGTCAAACTTATTTTTGTATTTTTTATTCAAATCAGTTAAAAAAAAATTTCTTTGTTTATCTAATGAAACCCATCAGATTACATTGAGTCATTTCTTTCATTATTCACTCCTCCTGTTTCACAAAACCAGGATAGCGGATTGAGCCGGGATTTTCCAGATATCCTGATTTAATTAAGCCTTGATTAGGTTTCACAAAAGCAGTATTATATTAGTTACCATGGCGATTGATCCTGTGCAGCTAGCCTGCTCCTGACCAGACTAACAGCCAGGCTTAGTTAAGTTTCTGACTGAATAATCAGAAACCAATGAGTTTTGTCCGTGATTGCGTTTTCTGTTTTGGTCTTATCATCCTGCATTAAAATACCACTAATTCATTTTGGTATTAAGTCAATTAGTATTATTATTTTAACATGATTATGGTAGAAAAAAATATCATTGTCAACTTTAAAATGATCCATGCAGACTGTATTACAGTTTGATTGTGTTTCTGAAAACCATGGCAGTGTTGAGGACTTGGAAAAAATGTAATGACTACAATATTTATCTTTCCAGTTGGACAAATCACAGCTGAAGCCTGGCACCAGAGTGGCTTTGGACATGACTACACTCACTATAATGAGGTGGGTTACAGACTTGAACACTATTCACTGCAGTTTGACCTAAACTTGCCACATGAAAGAGGTACAACATAAAGGAAGAAAAAATACACAAATGGCTAAAGCAACATATAAATTAAATAAAGCAAAATTATCTTCACAAATAAGCTAATATGAAAGTGACAAATATTCCAACCAGGAGTAGCCCCTTCCAGATTTATCCAGATCTACTTTCTTCTCACTTGACTGCTCATTATTGCTACCAGTGGTGGAGAAAAAGTTGGGGCAGAAGAAATTGATTTTGAAATGTAATATTTAAGATTTTCATTTTCCTATGTGCAGCCAGATTTGTAGCTGAGACATAGGGGTTTAAATATTTGCTTTCTCAGTGACTTATAGCAAATCTAAGTTTATGTTTTCTGCTCTGACTAATCAAGTAAAAAGGCACTACCATGAGTATTATAAGAACTTTGAGAACATAATCAGGGAGAGTTTTCCTTTTTCCCACCATGGCAGTTTGTCATTTGTATCTTAAGATGTCTCCCTGTCTGTCTGTTGGTCTAAGGTACCTACCCAGGGAAGTGGATCCTCTAGTGTACAACATGTCCCATGAAGATCCAGGCAGCGTCTCCTACTCTGAAATTGGAGGACTGTCTGAACAGATCCGTGAACTGAGAGAGGTATCTACCTACCTACCCACCCATCTATCTAATTTGTATAGCACTTTTCAGCAGCAAGGCGTTTCAAGGTCAGAAGGACTTTAGAACTGGGTAATGTGCTCTATTTTCTTGGTTTAGTCAGAACACCAGCAGCAGCAGTGTGGATCAGCTGCAGCTGGAGGATTTATTTATTTTTGACAATGTCCACTCAACAGCATAGCCTGTAATGTTCACTAGAACGCTCTGTCACAAATGTATTGATGGTGGCTAACCATCATTACATATGTGTTGGTAGTGGCAATATACTCTGTCAAACTTTGGCACAAACATCACAGAAGAGGGGTTCCTTCAACGTAATTGTTGTTGGACCAAAGCCATACTGTCGATGTGGTTTTGTGTGTTCGTTTTTGCACAAAGCTTTCATGGGTCCACAAGACACACCGGGCTGCTGCAGTATACATCATGATGTTTTGCATTGTGTGTGTTTTACAACGACATATTATAGAGACAGTGATCAAGACACAAAGAAACAGCTATTGTGAGTCAACAGGTTCAGAGGAAGAAATGGTTACTAACGGGCTGAAAAGTCATTTGATTTTTTATGTTATCAAAAAAGAAAGAGCATTAGGCGTTGTGAGTCGTTCTGCTGTGTCACTATACCTGAACTGAGCAGGAGGAGTTTAATATTTCAAACAATTGCAGCCTGACTGAAAAACTGCTGTTCTGACAGTCTGTGCTACCCGACAGTACGCCCTACCTTGCACACATGGTCAGAACAACAGCTCACGGAAGTTGAGTTGCACTGTTTTCCACACAACAGTTAAATTCAGACCAATCACACACATGGAGTTTGCAATGGAAGTTTGTGACAAGAAGGGGTGGATAACTTGAGGATGAGAACAAAATGGCGCAATTTTTGTCAACAATGAGAACTGACGCTGACATTTCGGCTGGACCACGCAGAGAACTTAAGATCAAGATTCTCCCTGTTATTAGTCTTCCCAAATCTAAAGGGAGAGGATTCATCCTTTGGCTCTGTGCTGAGAGTTTCAGGAACGAGAAGAATTTACCTTTTGAATGAACTGTGGACATATTGTGTTATGAACTGTAAGAACCTCACGGAATTTCATTTGACTCATCGCACATTGAAAAACCTGTCTGTCCTTACTTTGCAGGTGATTGAACTTCCTCTGACCAACCCTGAGCTCTTTCAGAGAGTGGGAATTATTCCTCCAAAAGGTTGCCTGCTTTATGGGCCTCCAGGTAGCAGCTGGCCAACTTCACACATTTATGTTTTAGTCACATTAATTTAAGTTCAGACACATTCACAAGCAGGCATTTTTTCTTTATTTTCTACTGTTTTTGGCTTGTCATTAATGGTTCTTAATGGTATGAATTTTATTCTGGACCAGGCACTGGGAAGACTCTACTTGCCAGGGCCGTGGCCAGTCAGTTGGATTGCAACTTTCTAAAGGTGAGTATCAGTCCTTCCTGCAGTGTTCAGCTCCATTCTACAGCCGTGTGACAACGTGTTTGGACATTACAGGTTGTGTCCAGCTCCATTGTGGACAAATACATCGGTGAAAGTGCAAGGCTCATTAGAGAGATGTTCAACTATGCCCGGGACCACCAGCCATGCATCATCTTCATGGACGAGATTGATGCCATTGGTGAGGAATCATGCTAGCCCTCTGCTTATTTGATTGATTGTAGATTATATAAAGTCCTTCTGTGTGGATGGGCAGGGGTCACATTATAGAGAGATCATCTGTAACCATGCCAAAAAGATCAACGTTTTACACTAAGCACAATGTTTGTGGCCAGACAGTAGCCAAAAAAGTTCAGTAACAAAGAGCAAATCAGCCATTACAGAGCAAAATCCTACCACCATCACCACTGGCACCTCAAAAAACTTTTTAAAAAGGTCAGTCTTTGCAGTCTTTCATTTAACTAGGTAAAGCCTGCATGTTGTAAACCAAGAGTGGTAGAAAAAGCTGCAGCAGGGATACCTGCATCCTTGACAGGATTGCAGAGCAAAATCCTTTCAAGAACTTGGGGGAGCTTCACCAGAAATGGACCGAGGCTCTCAGTGGATCAATATCCACTATATTGAGATAAATCATACACATGGGCTGTAAATGTCACATTCTTGATACCAGAAAGTGTCTCTGGAGGAGTGGAGAGGCACAGGATCCACGGTGCTGTTGGTTGGTTTGGGGTGCTGCTGGTGTTGGTCCACTGGGTTTTATCACCTCCTCAGTAAACATGGCCATCTAGCAGGACATTCTACAGAACGTCATGCTTCCCTCTGCTGACCAGCTGTATGGAGTTGTTGGTTTTTATTTCCAGCAGAACCTGGAAATAAAAGTACCAAAAGCTTCTTCAACAGTGTTCCTGTTCCTGATTGACTAGCAAACTCCCCTGACCTTTAACTGACCCCCTCCATGCCACGGCGCATTGATGCAGTAATTTATGCAAGAGGAGCATAATTGAGTTTTACTTTCTGAGATAAATGACGAGAAATAGTGAACTTTGTACAAATTCTAGTTAAGTTATTTCAATTTACAAACCACAGTCTGTTTTCTCAGCAGACTGGCTGATTTCTGCTGAATCTTTTTTTGTTTTTGGTAAACAAGCTGCTCACTTCAGAGTCAGCAGCAAGCACAGCTTATTGTTACTTATTGTTTACAGCCAATGAATCATTTACGTCCCAACGCATCTAAATAAAATGGATTTAGAGACACAAATATGACCTAACCTTTTGAAAAAAAGACATCTTATTATTTATGACAAATATCTACTACAAGAAATCTGTTGTAAATTTTAACAATTGGTTACTGTATGTTGTTTTTATTGTGTAAATCACTTTGAGCAAAGAAATTTGACTTGACTGGTCAAATACTATGGGCCTAAATATTGTCATTTCATTTTCTGCAGGTGGCCGCCGTTTCTCAGAAGGTACTTCAGCTGATAGAGAGATCCAAAGAACTCTGATGGAGGTATGAAATTAATATCATTTGCTGTGTTCTGGTGGGAAGGATATAACCACTTTGGAGAAGACATCATAATCTGTCTAGATTTTTACTGTCAGGTCAGCACCACAGAGCTCTCTTTACAAAAACCTGCTGCCATGGAGACGGTTTCTTTCCCCAGACTGTCTCTCTGAACTCTTAACTGTCAGTGTCCAGAGTGCACATTTGCACTAATTCAACTTTTTTGTTGGTTAAAAACAATGATTAGATGCATATTCACAGGAAAAAACTTTATTTCCCCAATATAATTTAGTCAAAATATTTCATTGAGAACAAAATGGAACCAAAGTCAAATTGCTGTTTGTGTGAACAAACTTGGCAAAGGAAACTGATCAGATTTTTCTTAATGGAGTCTGTATATGAATTGTGCATTATTAGGACATAATTATGCATTATTGGATGTTGATTCAGATTGCCAAAATCAATTTGATTCACAATTCAGTTTTATTGAGTTTTTATTCAGTTAAGGATATTACACAGTCACCATTTTACTTGGATATGGTTGACATTCTCAGAACTAATGCTTCAAGTGGTAAAAACTAACATGGTGCATTAGTAAAAATATCAATATTTACATTAATAGTGTATTTTTTTATTTAACATAACCTGACAGAACTAAAATGCAATCAATTAAATTCAAACCACCAAAACTAGTGGCGATCGTCCAGAAAACTGCATCGATTGTTATGCAGTATAATTATGCAGTTATAATAATTATCAAGTCAGTTATTTTGACTTGATGTCAGTCAAAATAACTGACATCAAGAAAGTCTAATTCAACCTCTGACTGAGATCTGGATGATGACTCTTCTCTTTACTGTGTTCTGTCAGCTGCTGAACCAGATGGACGGTTTTGATACTCTACACAGAGTCAAGATGATCATGGCCACCAACAGGCCGGACACCCTGGACCCAGCGCTGCTGCGGCCTGGAAGACTGGACCGGAAAATACGTGAGCGTTACTTTCTGTGTTAATCTGTCAGCTTCATGTCTGTCAGCTACACACAACAAGAGCTCTGTGTGTTTTCCTCTCTAGACATTGAGCTGCCAAATGAACAAGCTCGACTGGACATCCTCAAAATCCACTCCAGTCCCATCACCAAGCATGGCGAAATAGGTTGGTACACAAATTGCATCCAGGTGAACTTTGATGCACCTTTTAGTAAGACCTGGGTGCTCAATAACCATCTAAAAAATAAAATCAAAGTTTTTTTTGTGGTTGTAAGTTTATCTGTTTGCTCAAAGTTAGTTCAGCACACAAAATCTTCTAGCATTAATTGTCTTGATATCTTTGATATTTTCCCAGATTTTGAAGCCATTGTAAAACTGTCTGATGGTTTCAATGGTGCTGATCTAAGAAACGTGTGCACTGAAGCAGGTAATGTGCTAAAACCCAGAATCCTTGGCACTCTTACCTCCTTGATCAGGGTTTTTATGCTGACTCTTGTTTTCTCAGGACTGTTTGCGATCCGGTCTGATCGTGAGTACGTCACTCAAGAAGACTTCATGAAAGCTGTTCGCAAAGTGGCCGACTCAAAGAAGCTCGAGTCCAAGTTGGACTACAAACCTGTTTAAACCCTTTGTCTCAGTGCTTTTTCTGGTTTAATGTTCTTCTCATTCACTGGCTTGTTGTCTTCACTGCTTCAAAGCCAATAAGACTTGGAGCAGTAAATGATGAATGAATGAGAAATGAAACTGCTTTCTGTTGTTTATACCTCTTCAGCTCTTCTGATCATTCTGTTCTTCTATAAACCAATTGTGTAAAACTAGTTTGCAAATACAGTACTATTACAGATGTATTGATGTTTCTGTTTTTTGAGTCTGTTTCTGATGTTGTGATTTGTGCAGAACTTGGTGTGGATTTTCTGACTGAAGGTTCTGTGAGTTTTTGTTCCTGTAGCAGAAAGATGATTCCAAACTGCAGATCTTTTCCCAGAGATCTACACTTCCTCATTCATGGTGGCCTGACAGATGCTGTCAGCAGAACTTTCCAGTGCAAAACTAACTGAAAATATTTGCAGATATTAAAAATCTGCTGTTACATTTGGTGCCATATCTGCCTCATTCAAACTTGACCATAATATATTTTTGTTTTAAACTATATGGTTTTTACACTTTATAAAGTGTAAAGTGGCACCAGTCGTGCTGAGCCTGAAACGCATGCATCCGCACTGTTGTGTTGTGCTAAGCACAGGTTAAGATTAATACATTCTTATGGTTGTATGTACATATTTCCCTCCCCACACTTCATTAATAAGTGCAGACATGATTCTGTTCATGCTGATCAATGTTTCCAGCTATTGACTTTCCTGATGGACCTGCTCCAGCTGATACACAGTGGCTTAGGAGATACTAATGGAAATATGGTTTGTGAATATTTAACATCAGTAATAAGATCCACCTGTTCTTGAAGCGAGGACGGCTCCTTAGATTCCATTTTTACAGCAGCTCCATTCACTGATCATGCTATAATGATGCATCAAGAAATGGCTAAACTAAATGATTGTTGCTATGTGATGCTGCCTTTGTTAAACTGCAATTATTTGTGTAATTTAATTTTTTTATCGCCCCGCAAGGGTTCTTTTTGTGGGCTCTAGTGTCCCTTTTTTCCAAAGTAGGCTGACAGGAAAGGGGGGAAGACATGCGGTAAACATCGTCGGGTCCGGGAGTCGAACCCGCGACAGCCGCGTCGAGGCCACGTTGCCTCTGAATGTGGGTCGCGCTAACCCCTCCGCCACTACGGCACGCCCTGTGTAATTTAATTTTAAATATTCAGAAAAATGTGTAAGGTTTCAGAAAATGTTGGTTACAACAAACCAATGAACATTACACTAATTTACTGAGAGTAAATGTAACATTAACCACAAAGCAGAAAAACAGCACAAACCTTCACTTTGCAGATAAATCTGTTTGAAAACAGTAAACTGATAGAATAGTTTCTTTCAAACAGAGAAATGACTTTCAAAGGAAGATCAGATTTATGGCACATTTATAATTTGCACAGCATCAACAATTAGAGGTGAAAAGTAAATCTATACCACTAATGAAGCCAACTATTTACTAATAGTTGGATTCACAAAACCAGGTGAAACTACAAGTTTATGGAAACCAAGAGAACAAAGGACAGGATCTCTTGGCTTTGTAGGCTATGAATGAGCTGCAGCCTCCACCAGCAGGGATCCAAGACTCAGGGTTTCTTCTCTTACTGGCGACTTGATGACCACCTGGACAGTGAAGTGGACTAAAGCGACTGATGCTCTTTACAAAGAAGACTACCTGCAGGTAGAGGACATAAGGTCCTCTACCTGCTGAGGACCTTATGACCCTGTGATGGCATCAGGCATCGTTTATGGAAGGGTCTTCAGCTCCAGTCCTCCAGGGCCGGAGTCCTGGTGTGATTAAATGTGTCTCTGCTTCAACACACCTGAGTCACATAATTAGGTCATCAGCAGGATTCTGTCTGTCACTTGATTCAGTTGTGTTGGACCAATGGAGCTGAATACCCCTGTTCTATGGCAGGGATGTTCACGTTTTAGTTCTGTCTTTGATTCAACCAGCTGGTGTAGTGTGTTGGACCAGCAGCTTCTCTACAGCTGAGAGGGAGTTGGATAAGTTCATCAGGACGGCCGGCTCTAAGGCGCCCCTTGACCCAGAGCAGGTGGTGGGAGACAGGACAATGTCTCCTACTCCATCTCTGAAGCTGTTGCTGAACTGGAGGGATCCTAAGTGCACAAAAAAGCGTTCTGGAGATCCTTCCTCCAAGCAGCAGTAAGATTATACACCCATCACTTCTCTCATCAAACTCAAGAGTTTACATTTCTGCAGGTATTTGTAAGTTTTTCTTATTTTACCGTTTGCAGTTTTTCCCCCCAAAATCTTGTAATTAGTCTTTTTTATGCACAAGTTTACATTATCCCAGTCAGTCCATTCATTTTCTTGTTCAATTGTAATAGTTTCCAATCTTCTGGAACTGACTGGATGATGAATTCTAAAAAATATTTGAATGTTGAAATACTTACAATATCTCCCCTTGTTTACTGTAAAAACCTCAAAGTCCTGTCATAGTTCTCATGCTGTCAGTTAAACATCTGAATGGCAGTGAAAGAATCATGTTTGTTTTTTACTTTTCCAGAGTCTTCATTACCATTCAGCTCTGTGTACAAGGTGAGGAGCTGCTGAGGATGAGTTCTGGCACATTAACTGTCGTAGTGGTGACCATTCAATGCTCTCTATTCAGTTCAAGAAATGAAAAAACTTTTATAAAGGTCTTTATTCTTCAAAAATTAAGACAGGAGCTCGTGAGTTGCAAAAACTCATTATTACTTCTCAGTCCTTCCACAGGAAGACTCTACATTTCTGAATAAAGACATTACACAACAAAAGGTAAATGACAAGCAACGTATTAAAGGTATTTAAGGCTCCTGGCTTGGTTAGTCTTCTCAAAAGTATTCAGAAATTTTCTTGGGTTAGGGTAAGGTTCTAGACTTGTAGAGAAAGTTATCTTCCTGAAACAGTTTATCATTCTGTCATAAATACAGTAAAATAAGGAAATGACCTTGAAGAAGCCGAGGGATACAAAGTTGATCAGAAATACTGTCCACATTTCTGTCTAATAAGCTTAAGACATTTATTGACCAACAACTAACCTGGAACAAACCCAGTTAGGCTTCATTCCAGGTTAAATTTTTATCTCTAATTTCAGGCGTAATATTTTACGGCGCGCCTTAAGGCACATTGGGGATTTTTTTTCTTTTGCGTTTCCTCACAAAAGTATTGCATTCCACGCAATAATGTATTTGGAAGCCAGTTCATGCAGCATCTTGAATTCTTTCATGTAAGAAATGTTAATATCTCATTTGTGAGTAATCTAAAGTTGTACATCTTTTTCTTTTGGCTAAATATTCCACAAACTCAGGCGGGGAATGCAGGAGCAAAACAAGTCAAACCCCTGGTTACACTGTATCAATGTGACTGTATACAAAATGGACCAGGGTGTATTTGCAAGTTTATTGTGAGGGAATGCAATACTTTTGTGAAGGAACGCAATTTAAAAGTTTCCCCCCGTATCCCTGTTGAGACTCCCAAATATTTCCTAGCACCTAAATCAAATTTTGAAAGATCTGGTGATTGTGTTGAGGAAAATAGCATTCAGTCAATCAGAACGATTGTTTCTTTTCTCTGTTATAGTAACGTTTCATAAAGGTAATATATTTATTGGCAGAATTTCTTTATGGTAATCCAAAGGCTAAAATACTGACTGTGATGTTATCTGCTTTAAGCAGCTGAACATTTTGCTGCATGTGGCCCATGGATTCTGATATCTGCTGTTTGAGTAGATGATGCTTGGTGTTCTGAAACTACCTGCTCACTCACTTTCTTGTTAAATAAATTGCCAGCCAGTGGAGCTTTTGGAGATCACTTCCATTTTACTGATTTAAAGGAATTATTATGTGGAAATTCTTTTTTTCCTCTATTATTGTGTCCTCTCAATATCTTGTGTTTGACTGTTAGGTTGACTGTAAAACAGTTTATCAGAGGACCGCTCTTCTTACGGATCCTTTAGCTTTAGGTTAGTTTTAATAGTTTCTTTTCAGTGTATTTAGACCAAGGTCATGCATTTTTGTAGTTGTCTCTAATTTAACAAGCCTGAATCAAATAATTCAATGATAAGCATTAAATAATTTGCAGAGTTTAAGATATTTCATTCTATGTATCTGTAATAAAATTAAATACATAAGTTTCATTTTCTGAAAGTCACAAAAACCAACAAACCAACAAACAAAATATATTTGGATAATATCTGACATCTTGACATTAGTTCTATGAAACCAGATTATTAGAAGGTATAAATACAAGCAGAAATAAAGGCAGTTTGGAAGCAACGCTAAGTTGAAAGACCTCAGTGTGTTTGTGTGTAAGTACAGGATCTTTAACGCCATGTAAAGGTGAATATAAGCAATCTTGTTTGTAATGCATCGTCTATATGACATAAATTATATTATATTTGTAATGTTGGTCTAAGTGCAAACGACTCCAGGACAAAGGCTCTGCAAATTGGACAGTGTTGAAAGTGCAACATGCAACTGTCACAGACGCAGGCGTGTCGGCACGGCAGCAGCACCCTGTTGACCGCTGCATTCTGACAGACCACACAGTTTCTACCCGTCTCCTCTGACCAGTCGCTCTCCCCTCGGTCAGGACTTCCCTCCATCTGTTCTCCAGCCGGCTGCCCAGAACCTTCAGCCGACATAAAGAGTGGCTGCAATCACAGAGAGAACCCAGTTAGAGCCCAGACAGGCACGGAGCAGCTCACATAACTGAACCAACATTATTTATTCTGATGTACTGTGTTGTAATTTGTACAATTACTTTCTTTTTTTTTCTCAATAAAAACTAGTAAATAACAAAGCAACAAAACAAACCAGTTCAACATTCCCTGCTTCTGTTGATCACTACAGAAAATATGTAAACATAACAGAAAGAAATTACACAGGGCTGCTGATAAATACATTTACATGTTTGTTTTGAAACCATTAATTTTAATACATTGTAACTGATTCTTTTCCTTTCCCATAGTAGTAAAATTTTGTTGTATCAACATCAAATTGACAGACAAATGAAAGCACACACTGAAGAAGCAGTTAACATGGAAAATGATTGCATGACTGACTAAAGGATATATGGCTATAAGAATATCATAGGAATACTTTTTAATGAACTACAGTGGGGATGTCCAGCTTTACCAGCAGCAAGTTAAAGGTAAATGGAAGAATGCATATTCAAACTAAGGTTCTTGTTCTATTAACTTGCTTATACTGACAGAAGCTGTTCTCTGACGGTAATAAGTGGGGAGCTAAACAGGTTCAGTTATGCTCTGGGGCTGCTGTCCTGCATGTGGCTCAGGATGCCTTGAAGTCTTGAAGTAAGATGAAATATCAAGACAAAGTCACCCTGGAGAGAAACATGCAGCCTGGAGTCAGGAAGCTTGGTCTCAGTTGCAGGTTGAGGGTCTTCCAACAGAATAATCCTAAACATCTGTAGAAGGACCAGCAAACCTATGGACAGGTGCTGAAGTCTCAAGGGCAGCAACTGTCTGACTGCAGTGATCTCTAAAGGTTTTGCAACAAAATATTAAGTTTTAGGTACCATCATTTTGTTCAGGCCTGTTTTCATAAGTTTGTTTTTATAGTGATTCTATTGAACCACATTTTGAAAGACATGTCTGATTTTCATTGGGTCATTTTCACAAAAAGTATATTTATGATTACTTTTATCAGTTATTTCAGTGACCACTGTGGGGTGTCAGTAACCACATCTGTTATGTAACTTGTTTCAATGTCAAGGAAATTAGGAAAATGTCCTTAAAGATAAATTTGACATACTTTTAATTCATGCATGTATCCTTGTGAGGTAAGAAGATACTGGAAGAGAATCCGTGCAGAAAGATTGTATTTCCCATCAGGAACATGAATAACGATTACATTTGCCACCTGGAAGAGAACAGAGCAGTTTGCTGTCAGAAGAAATTATGAGTGCTAATTATGCACATGCCAATCTTTACTGAGGCTCTTTTACAGTGTTGCACATTCCATTTTAAATTGTAATGAAAAGAACTAACAATATTGTATAGATATCTGGCCTCAGTTTCTGCCAGAGTCAGGACAGCCACGAGAGGATAGTGTTTCCTTGGCAACGGCCCAAAATCTGGAATCCTCTGGTCAGCAGGGATGCAGGTGTGACATTCCTTTTCGTCTTCGCTGCGGATACTGGCAGGATGAAGTCAAAGTGGTACCCGTCTCATTGTCTCAGTCAATGTGATCAAATAATTGGTATCTAACGCACAGAATAAAGTCCAAGTAAGTTACTTTTCACTGACTTTTCAGAGTGTAACTGCACATTATTCATTTTACAAATAAAGCTCGGTATCAAACCACATCATACATCACAAGTCTGACTGTTCCACGTTTACATGCAGGTCACTTCACACTCAGACTGACTTGTTACTGCGATGAAAAATTGCTGACAATTTTTATAAAATAGTGATAGAAATGGACTAAATTGAATCTGAGACATCCACCGTGAAGCACAATCAATTTAAGCACTTTACACAATCTTTCATTCACCCGTCCATACACACATTTACTCTGACGGGGATAAGCTATGTTGCAGAAGGCTGCCATTCAATCCATGCCATAGTTCCCCCACCGTCTAATTACCCACTACTGGGTTCCATAATAAAAACTTTCTCAGATTAGGTTCTTTGCTTGCAATAAAAAGGATACTAGAAAGTTTGATGGTAGTGGAAGCGATGGTGCAGCGCTTCAAGGAAGTGTTGAGGACTTGTGAGCCTCAGGTTTTGTTGATGGGTGCGCAGCGCCTCCTGCAGAGCTCCGACTTCACAGCCCCAGAAACAGCTCAGTACACAAGGCTCCAAGCAGCAAGGTTTCAGTGATACACCATCTACAAAGGAGTGGATGCTGTGGTTAGGGGAAATGGATCCCTGGACATACTGTACAAATACCAGGAACATCTGAAGGAAGAATACAGAACTGTTGATTTATCGTTTTCTGGAGCTTCTCTCTGGTGTAGCTCCTCAGTCAATAGCGCTGATGTAGAAGGCAACTAGACCTCTTGTCCTGCTTCTTGAAAACATCTCACCTCTCGTCCAAAACACTTCTTCATGGAGAATTACCAGCCTCTTTGTGGGCTAGCACAGGGCTGCAGTTGGTAGCACTGTCGCCGTGCAGCCACATGCTCCTGGGTTAGAATCTCAAACTCTGCTTTTTGGAGTTTGCATGTTTGGGCTTTCTCTGGCAACAGTTCTTTTGTTCAGAACCTCAGAGACTTGTTTACCGTGAGCTGCCATGCTAATCATGCTAAACTTCCAGTAAACATTATAAGAGACTGTGAGAGTGATAACAGATTTAACACACCTGACATGTGTAACAGTAACATGTAAACATGACACCAGAGGGGAGGGGAAATGGCTCATACAACAATTTATTAGCTACTTTTGAGTACACTTTAGCGTGTCCTCACTTTTGTTACCAGTGGATTAGATATTAATGGCTGTGTGTTATTTTGAGGGGACTGTTATACTAGCTGTATACTGACTACTTTAAAGGGTGAATCTTCAGTTTTGTCCACTGAAAAGACAGAATAAAATATTCATAAAAATGAGAGGGGGGTGAAATTCTGTAACAAATAATAGACTCTTTAAGAAACGGGCTACTAAGCAAAGGTCAAGTTTTGCTTTTTGGTCCATCAATGTTTTACCAAATCTTCCTTTAACAACAGTATTAACTGTTCAACACTGATTTTTAGCTGAGAGCGTTTACATGTTTACTGACATGAAATGCTTTATTTCTAATTTGCTTGGAGTGTTTTTGTTCAAATAAATTAATGTAGCTATATACTTGGAATTCAGGTTCATGTTTATTTTAATATTAGATAACAGATTTAACCCACCTGAGATGTGTAACAGTAACACGCAAACATGTTACACGTAAATCTTCTGTTAACTTTAACCCCTTCTGCTAAAGTTAACAGAAGGGGTTAAGGAGAAGTGTTTTGTAATTCTTACAACGGTTTAGTACATTCTCTCACATGTGCAATCCAAAGCTTCCATTATCTTACCTGATTACATTTTATCACTCACCACTGACACATGCTGACCCAGATCCCAGTGCTAGAGAAAACGGATTGGTCTCCTGAACCATTAGTTTCTCAGGAGTCGACACTGTGGACTCTGAATCCTCATGGCTCAGAAGAAACACTGGGACATCAAAGCCAAACCTGGTATACAGAATAAGCAAATGGCTAGAGTCTCACTCCTAATGTTTTTATGATACATTTTTCTTCAACGTAAATTAACATTACAAAACATCAAACAATTTCTGACCTTAAAACATGTACTTTTAACAGACTGCATATCAAACTCCTGGTTTGTTGGACATATAAGTTACATGAGTCAGTTACATTTGGATGCCGTATGAGGCAGGCAACAACAATAACACAGAACCACAATGATTAGATAAATTAGTACATATAAAAAGAGATCACGCACTATTCAGGTGAGATTCTTTAAAAGTCACGTCCTTTTCTATTGAAAGTTATTTTGACAGTAAAGGTAGCAGACCCCAGGGATGGGAAAATTGACAGAATGTGTCAATATGAGCTTCAACAGCTTGTGATGGTCGGTGTGTGTGCTGAGCAAACACCAACCTTCCTCTTCACAATACCACAAAAACAAAAAACACATTTCATATCTACACATGAAATCAAAATGTTTATTTTTAGTTATTAGTCAGAAAATGATTTCTCTTTGGTCTTGATTAGCGCGGTTACTCCTTTAGAATCTAAAGGACTTCTGCATTACAAGCCGTCTTTGCATTAGCAAGACACAAACATGCTTCTGTTGGACATATACGAAAGTAAAAGGTGAAAACCTTTTACCTTTATAAACGGACATCTTTTATAAAGACGGAAGTTAAGCGAACACTGCTTACCAACCCAATACGATGGCAGCGGTCACGAGAAAACACAGAGAAACCACAGCGATGTAGAAGAGCGGAGAATATTCATACAATGTAACGAGAAGAATCGTGGCCATCTCATCCAGTAGATGTACCTGAACGGATCAGCTGATGACATTTGAAGTAAACAAGGGGAAAGGCAGACATGATGGAACCTTTTTCTTTTCGGATTCGTCAGTAAACAGAGTATTTCTACTCCATACTGCCACCCCCGTGGTGTGGAGTGGAATTACACATTGCTTCAATTACACATTGCTGTCAGTGTGATAACGTTACAATCTCTTCTGTCCGATGATCACACACTTGTCTGTTATATTTCCCTACAGTAAATATTGTTTTATTCTTCAAATTTCTATCCATCTGGTGACGCGACTCGGTTGTCTTTGATATCCAGTATTAAAACGTGCAGGACTCTCACATTTTGTCCATATTTTATTCCTCACTCTGAGTTTGAGGCATAAATTCTGTGTGAATTTTGGCAAAAGCAGACCTTTTTCTCCACCCAGTGCAGTTATTTGCTCTCTTAAAATCTGCTTAGATTTACATTCTGATCGTAGGTAAGCAACACAAATACAAATAAAGCTAAACCAAAATAGGACAAATCCCAACCAAGTCAAACAAAGTGTTTTACTGTACTTGTTAAAAAATACATTAAATGAGTACATATTATTTCTTACACTTTTTTGTCCAGCAATAAAAGATTCTCAAAAAAGTTTTTGGGATGTGTGTGGGTTGAACCTTTTTCTGACCTTATCAGGATGAATTCATAATATGGAAACAATTCAGGAGAGCATGGTGTACTGAACAGACATGGTTTTTCCCTAAGAAAATAGTATTGTGTGTATATACATGTTTGTATATATTGCTCTTTTTAACCTTTATTATGTCCTATGTCCTATATTATGTCCTCTGAAGTTTATATATTCTTAATGTTGTACCCTGTGAGTGTGTGAAACCAATGTCATATTCCTTGTTTGTAAGACTGTATTGTTTTTTCATGACTAAGTTTGCCGTAATGGTGAAGTTTGATGCACACAGTTTGATTTTAAATAATTTAAAAAAACCAATTAATTCATTTGATCAAATTCCTGACCTATAGAAAATGATTATAGTGGAATTAATACATTTCATTTAAGTTATTAGGTGAATAAATGGAAAAACAATTTATTGATAATGATTGCAATTCTATGATTAATACAAGAATCTGCGATGTAACGCCTGTTTGCACAGGCTGGTTTTTATGTCAGTTATAATCGCTTTAAGCTGTAGTGATACCACAGCAAGACTGGAAAACAACATAGTAAAACCGAGAGGATTGTTGATGAAGAATTTCAGTAGATCATTTTTTAAAGCCGTGTTTAGATTTTAGAGATTTAATCCTCACGCCGGGTGGCGGTAATACACTTTAAAGCTGTGTGACACCCGCTTTCAAATACAGAAGAAGAAGAAACTGATGAAACCTCTGTAGGTAGACATTCTCCTTTCCGTTTACAAGGCCAGCAATGGCGTTGCTTTACGGCCTTATTTGGCGCCTTCTTTTAGCATTAGTTCGCATCAAAAGAGCGACAGTTTCCTGGCTCCGAGTCCGTCTTCGAACATGGAAAGGCCGTTTCTGGCAGCGGACAATGGCTGCGCTGCTACTGCCGGTTCCTGTGTCTGAGTTCAAGCAGAAGAAGGCCGGTGCTGACCAGAGTTCTGACAGTGACCGTGATGGCAAAGGCGCTGGAAGCCGTCGGTCACGTTGGATATCTGACGGGATTTCGCTGGAGAAACTACCGGTCCACATCGGCCTTGTAGTGGCTGAGGAGGAGCTCAGCTACACGGACATCGCCAACATGGTGGTCTGGTGTATGGCTGTCGGTGTTTCCTACGTCAGCGTCTACGATCATCACGGTGAAAACTTTTGTTTACCAGGCTTACAGTATAAGTTTATCATTTCTTTGCGCTGTGTTTGCTCTTAGTTTTAATCATTGACGCTCCTTCAAAAGTTGGCTGGTCACACTTTAAACTTTTAGGTCCAGTCGAAAAGGGCCTAAGCATGATTAAAAACTATGTATTTATTTCACTTCTACTTTTCGCTCACTTTAGACCAGAACTTGGATAAATCTTTTAAGTTTCTGTTATTACCCTTTTGTTATGATAATCGTTGTTTTCTGATAGGAAAAACCCGAAATATGTAAATACATGCAAATAATGAGGTGTAAAATGGAGTATTTGGGATGAGGTCAGTTGACGATGATTAGTATTTCAAAATTTAGAAACATGCTGAACGTTTTTATAAAGAAATGTAGATTAATGGAAAACCGTTTGAATTGAGCAAACCACAGAATGATTTCAGTCACTTGAATGATTCAGGAAATGTAATATTTCTGAATGCTTGCCCAATAAAATGCAAAACCTCAGTTACTTTCATTCTCTACGGAGTCCTCCAGGGGACATGGGGATTTTTTTTTCTTTTGCGTTCTCTAGCAAAAGGTTTTGCGAGGGAACGCAAATAATCTACTGATCAGTTATGCAGCATAATTGAATACTGTAAGACTTCTTACGGTGACCGCCGTACTTTCTGCATTAGTACAAGGTTATGTAAGTTTTTTTCCATGAATGCTAATATCTCCTTGTGAAGTATCTGACATTTTATATCTTTTTCTTTAGTATAGAAAGGCACCACAAACCTATGATATAAACATAAACTTTCCGTAAGTAGGAAAGAAATGAAAATAGATCCAAACTATTTGGACTATTTCTGAGTTATTATCGCGGGTAAGAAGTCATCTGACAGTTTTAATTGTCTCTGTTGTGTTCGTAGTCTGAATGGTTTAAAGGGCTTTCAGTGCCGTTGCATCTTAGCTTTAACAGACATAAACATGCAGGAAAAAATAAATTTATTTTCAATCAGTGTTTTG